>NC_050574.1:231871423-232046423 GCF_011100635.1 Trichosurus vulpecula
TAAAACGGCTATATATTTAAGTATCTATCTGCCTATATTTATCTATCTCATGACAATTTTCTTTGTACAGTGCCTACATATAGTAGACGGAAGGTAACCGGACAAAAGGCGAATCTTTGTAGTCATTCCAGGTTAGTGACAATAATCTCATGGGGACAAGACTGATCATTCTGCAACTATATTTGTAATTTGCTTTGGTTAAACCAAGCCAGTATAATATCTAATAGATTTAAACATTGGCAACCTCTCTGAGGTCAGTTGGCCAATGCCCATGTGCATAACTAGTGTTGATGGCTACCACTGCCATTCTGAATAAGACGGCAAGATTCTGGAGGACCTGAACTGCATCTGTAGGATTGAAGCTGTACTATTTTCACTATACTATTTCACTATACTATTTTCACTTTCTCTGTTGGTTTTTTGGTTGGTTGTTTCCTTTTGTTCTGTTTCTTCTTTCACAACATGACTAATGTGGAAATATGTTTTACATAATTGCACATATGTAGCCTATATCAAATTGCTTTCTGTCTTGGGGAGTAGCTGTAATACTAATTAAGGTGGGACTTTTTTTTACTGGTTTGTCTTTTAGCACTTATTTAATCAAGTGCCCTTGATCAATCCTGCCTTTGTTTGTCTGATTAAATTAGGAGTCTTTGATGACCTCCTTGCCTCAAGGGAAAGCCTGGTTAGCATGGATTTGAGGCATATGGGCAGGGGAAGCCACTTCCATCTGGACCTCTCTGTATAGCTTTCTCCTTCATGAGCTAGGTAGCCCTAAACTCTAATGAAGGGGATCAAGGACAGGGGATCTTTCCCCCAGGGAAAAAACTCTTCCAGACTGGATTCTGTTTATACTCTAAACAGAATTCAGATTTCCCAGTTGTTCTGGATCCTACCCAACCTAGTTAATGAGCATGTGCCTTGTGGGTTAGGAGTAATCTTATACTCAGTCATGCCCTTCAGTAACTGACCTTTTCTGGAGTGGGGTCTTAATAAAAATAGGAGGAAAAGTATGGATCACAAATTAACAATTTGTTATTAATATAATAGTATAATATTAATTTCTCTCAGCTGCCTTGCCTTAGAACACAGAGAGATTAAGGAACTTGTCATAGCTAGTTTATGTCAGATGTGGGACTTAAACCTAGGTCTTTTTGGATTTGAGGCTGGCTTTCTATCTCCTATACTATGTTGTTTCTCACATACAAATAATGTTAAATACTTTCTGATGACAGTCAATGTAATTCATTGAGAATTTATTAAGTCCGTTCAATGGTTCAGACACTGAGCTGAGCACTGAAGATCCAAAAGACAAAAAAGGAAATAGGCCTGGTCCTCGAAAAACTTGCATTTTCTTCAGATTTATCCATTAGAGGGGAAGGAAGAGGAGAGAAGGGGGAAGAAACAGTCCTAGTCCAATAGAGGAGGAACAATTCCCCTCTTGCTTCAAGATATAAAAGTGCAGGGATGCTCCAGGCTACACAGCTTCTGTAGATTTTCATTGGTTTGTTTATTTACCCATCAAGAACCATAAGGACCTTTACTGCATAAAATGCCAAGTGTGGTGGTAATTGACACCAAACGATCCATGTCTACCAACAAATAAAAAACTGAAGTAATAAACATAGAGAGATGAGTGTTTAATGACCTTCAACAAATTTTTATTGTAAGATCCATAACAGTTAACCATACACATTGACATCTCTGGCCTAGAGCACTCTCAGCTTTCAAAGTCAGACAGAGACCCAAATCTTCCTTTGCGCTGCTCCCTCTTGCTATATGGTGGCTTATGAATAATTGCTTGCACAACATGAGTCTTAGCAATACTTTTTCCAAAATCATCAGACTCCAGTCACAGTCTATAAAATCCATAAAATGGGCATTTCCCCCATCCATATTCACTAATGCTATTACTTTTTATTCCTTTCCTATGACACGTTGTATCACCTGAATGAGGCATTAATAGTAACATGTATGTTCAGGGTATTTGCACCCAACTCTGAAATATCTAGAGAAAAGGGAAAAATTCAGCACCTCCTCTGCCGTTTGGATCCATTATATCCAAATACCTCACTTATGGATTCTTTCACATATTTAGTATAATTTTTTTTGCTCAAGTGAATTTTAATCAGGAGGTTTTTTTTTTTTACTTTGTAAAGAGAATCTCAGAATTCTCAGTGAAGAAAGGTTCCATTTTTTAAAAATTGGGACTACAATAATAATACATTTTTATACAACACGATGAATGCAAAACACCTGCACATAATTGGTCTCATGTTATCCTTACATTACTCCCTTTCCTGTTGTTGATTATCACAATTTATCCTGGATCTATCTTGTTCATACCTAGTTGTTTGCATGTTGTCCTTCCCATGTGAGAGCTCTGTGAGCTCCTGTGACAACAACTCAGCTAGCAGCAGCTGTTGAGGTGTAAGACCCAACAAGACCAGCAAGAAGAGCTGCCAGCACAGGTTCTTTGATCTGCTTTGAGTAACTTTAAGGGGTTAACAATCTTACTTTAATCAAACATACATATATAACTCACTTAGTTCAGGAGGAAAAGCCAGCAACCTGAACTTCAGAGCAAATACAAATAAATTACAAACATACATTATATAAACAGAGCAAATACAAACCAACATCTGTGTTAGCAAAGCTGATACAACGGCAGATAAAACGGCTTGCCCAGAGTCTCAACACTCCTTCCATGAGTGACCTCCAAGGGAAAAAAACAGCAACCTCTGAGTTTAAGTACTCTGTTCGGGGTCAAAGGGCATCACAACATGTGACTCAAACCCATGTAAACTAGGCTTTTCCTTGAGGCAAGGAGGTCATCAAAGACTCCTAATTTAATCAAAGAAACAAAAGCTGGACTCATCAAGGGCACTTGATTAAATAAGTGCTCCAAAAGAGAAAACAAAAAAAAAAAGTCCCACTGATACAGCTCCCTGAGGGCAGGAACTGTCTTTTGGTTTTCTTTGTAGCCCCTTAGACTTAGTACAATGCCTGAAACATGTATGGGCTTATTGACTGTGAGTTAGTTGGTCCATGAATTGTTATAGATGAGGAAGCTGAGACTCACAAATAGTTAGCAAATAATTGAATTTAGACTTGTACCCAACTTTTCTGATTCCAAGATTGGCTCTATTTCTACTACATCATGCTGCCTCTCAAAAGAAAGAGACCTAGAAGATTAAAATTATTTCAGGACCACTGACCATTTCCTTTGTGTTCATTCTGGCTTCATTGTCATGTCCAAGGGTCTGGGATCTAGTGCTTAATGGCAGGTCTGGTTTAGCACCACAGAGTCAGGAGCAAGGTTTAGATCACTTATGCTAGCCTTGGAATTTATGAAAGACAGCATAGCATAATATAGAAAGAATTGGCCCTACAGTCAGAAAGATCTGTGTGCAAGCCTCACCTCTAGCCTATACTGTCTGTGTGACCCTAGGCAAGTACCCTGACCTCTTAGAGACCCATTTCTCTAAGGCAATATTTGAGTCTCATAGCAAGTGCCAATGTCCATTGGTAGAGGGAGTTTCCCACCCCTCCTCCCTACCAGGAATAAACTATACCAATGAAATCACAGATCTAGTTTTTTGTTCATTTGTTTGTTTCGTTTTCCTTTAGGGTCCTCATGAAATTCAGAGTCAGGGTGAGTGATCAAAATTTTATCTCTGGCCCTAATTATGAAAATGCATGAAGCTAGATCTGAAATGAAGCACTAGTCCACATACACCAGACCAAAGTGAAATCAGACTCTCTACAAAGTGGCAGCTTGCTGTAATGGATAGAACACAGGAAGAGCCAGGAGGATCTGAGTTTGAATCCTGCCTTAGATACTGAATAGATAAGTATCCCTGGACAAGTCACTAACCTCTCTCAACCTCAGTTTTCTCATCTATAAAATGTGAATAATAGCGCCTAACTCCTAGGGTTGGGGTGAGGACAAGATGAGACAATACAGGTGAAGCAATTCATAACCTAAAACAGCTATACAGGATGTCCCAAAAATCTTAGTATAGCTTTAAGCTACAATAGCTAAGATTTGGAGGACATACCATATCAATGTAAGCTATTATGAAAGCGAATAGTAATTGAACCCGAAAGAAACCTAACATTCTATTGTTTCTTTTTTAGAGAAAGCATAATATAGTAGAAACATCACCAAATATGGCAATTTCCTCTGAGTCTTCTTTCCTCATCTGCAAAATGGGAATTAAAATACTTGCACCATGCAATTCACAGGACTTTTTGATCAGAGACTATATATGTGAAAGTACTTTGTATCCACAGTATTCCAAATAAATTTAATATTATTGTGTTTTTGTTTATTAAAACATACAGGCTACTAACTAATAATTATCTGTATCCCACAAACATATAGATCACTTGAAATTAAACCTATTATTCAAACAATAAAATCATTCAATGAAAATGAAATCTGGAGAGAAAAACTGTCACAGTCATTTTAGGTATTCATTAAGAAACACTCATGTATGTGTTTTGTCTCTTCCTTTTAAAAATTGAGAGCAACAAAACAAAGGAAATTACGAGAAAGTATAAAATGTCAGAGCTCTATATCACTTATTGTATGCACCAGTTATTTAGCATATATATTGCTCTGTGCTATTAGTTTTTCCGTTTCTTCCCCTAGATCTTATACCCTCAAGAAGATACTAAGCTATAGAAAGCAAGTTTTTTCTGACTCTTTTCTCCCTCCCCCCACTATGCCCAGCACATGGCAAGTACTCAAAAGAGTTTGCATATTTGTTGATTGGTTAGTCGATTGAATAAATCAATGAAAGTGGCATCCAATTGGATGTCACTGGGTTAAAGTTGTCTTAAATATCTGGATCATCCTTAGGAAAGAGATCAAGCAAGCGTCTAGTTTCTGTATCTCGTCTTTATATCCCCCATGCCTAGCACATCATAGCCACTGAATAAAAGAATGCTGAGTTGGATGATCGAAGGCAAATTTGTCAACACAAAGTAATATGTAACAAAGGTGGAGCTCTCCCTGGTCCTGAAGCTCCAGGTCTGAGGAAAGTCCATTGCTTCTGGGCAGATTTTTATACTCCCTGTGACTAGACAATAGTTAGTATACTAGCCTAAATGAACTGCTGTTTATTAGGAGCAAAGAGAGTGTTAGATAATACAGAATTTGAAAATAGCATAGAGGTCATCAACCTAAGATAGCTTTTCTAAGTACAAAAAATATTTCCACAGTAACATTTTTGGCAACAAGGAGTCTTGTGCCATGGACAGCTTGAGCTTATTTTTAGAAGTGTGCTTTTAAAAAGTGTTCTGTTTTGTACTATATTCATTTTGAATGGTGGGTTGTCTTTGCTGCCTCCATATTGTGATTACAGAACTGTAGGGCCGGGAAGGGCTTCTAGAACTTTTCTAATTAAGTATCTGACTGAATAGTCTAAACTATCCTTTAAAAAATTTCTAAATATAATCTATCTGGAGAATGAGATTCTAGCCTCACCCCTGATTAATATGTTCCAATATTTCTCAATCTTCCCAAGCAGAGTAACCTTGGTTAATGCCTAACTTGAATTCTACATAGTTGGAGTCCAGTGACTGGGCTTTGTATTGCAAAATGTTTCCTAACTGCCATTGTTGGAATTTTCCCAGTATGCTGCCTGCCCTATCCATCCTGTGTACATCATGCATGGAACTTCTGCCTGAAAAATAACCACATGATAAAATGTCCTTCTAGCAATTTTCAGGAAATCTGAAGAGAAAATATTAGAAGCCAAAAATCTCTGCCAGAGAATAGTAATAATAATAATTACTATTATTTATATAGTACTTTAAGGTTTATGAATATCTTATTTTATCTTCCCAACAACTCTATAAAATAGATGCTATTATCACCACCACCCCCATTTTACAGATGAAAAAACTGAGGCAGACAATCATATAGCTAAGTGTTTGAGGTCAAATTTGAACCCATGTCTTCTTGATTCTGGGTCCAGTACTCCATCCATTATGCCACCTAGCTGCCTCTGCAAAAGGGATTTGTGAAGCCCTTCTATGGGCTTTTGGTTGGAATGTCATTATATGAATTTCCTATATGATGAAATGTAACAGGCAAACAGTAGAAGGTTTTTGATTTTTCTGGATATTTATATAGCATCATGTTCTGAGGAAATAAAAGTAATTTACACTCATTTTCTCAGCCTGCAGATCCCACATCCCCACCCCATTCCCCAGCTTTCCCCATACTATGGCTACACATAAGGCTTTCAATGGCTTCAAAGGGAGTTTGATACATAAAAGGAGAGATACAGGTAGGCAAAATTAGACACATGGTGGCATTAATCTCAAAATAGCTCCATGAGATAGGTAAGAATGAAGCTTCATTATATTCAATTTAAAGGCAGAGGAACTAAGACACAAAGGTTAAGCAACTTCCTCTAACCCAAAATGGATCCATCAGTATAGATTAGTATCCAATTTCCAGGATACAGATCAGAGCTAGGATAGGACCACTCTAGCAGCCAGGAAAAATCAACTATTATCTTGACCAGCTCAGCAATTAGGGGGAAAAATCAACAGCCATGCTTGCTACTCTCCCTAGTTTCATGTTGTCTTGAAAACTGAACTCTGCTTCAGCCAAAATCATGCCTTTCTATGGCCAGGGACTTTTTAGCTCCTCCACTCTCCCTCCTTCTCTCCTCCCCTTGCTCTTTTTTATGGCAGAATCACAAAGATGACATAGAGCCTGAGAAGGTTCATTTTGACCTAGGAAAATTACCTGGCTGTTTTCAAAGGAACACTGTGTCCAAGTCTGGAAGAAGGAAAGAACATCGCATTCTTATTGCAGAGCAGTAAACATTTTCTATACCTAAATCAAATTCTCAAGTCAAACTTCTTCATTTCCAGTTAGTTTCATATGGGGGTATATTATATAATTGTGATTACAAGATGCACGTCAAAAAAAATTCCACGCAAAACGAAACTGAATATTAAAGACAGCCCTCTAAAACAGGCTTTCGATCTTTAACTTTAGAGTCAAGCCAGCCTAATCATGACAATTTTATTGTTCTGCCATGAGGCCAGGGCCAGTTAAAAAACTTCCCATGTGCGATATTCCATCTACAAATCTGAAACCAACTAACCACCAACGATCAGAGTATAGTACTACTGAGTCCAAAACAAGATCACCAGTACAGACCTTGCAGTCAGTTGGTTTGATAAACTGCACAATCACAAACCTCCTTTTTAAAACCCAGGCAGATGCCTTACGGAGAAAGGCCATTAACAATTCAATTCCATTCAATCCAACAAGCATTTGTTAAGTGCCTATGTGCCTGCCATTCACCCTTCTAGATGCTGGGGATGCAAAGACAAGAGTGAAATGTACCCTGCCCTCAAAGGGCTTACATTCTACTGGGAATTTAAAACATGTTCACAGATAAGTAAGTGCAAAGCAATTTCCAGGGGAGTATTAAGAGTTGTCATATCAGGAAAAGTCTTCTGTGGCAGGTGGCACTTGAGATAGATTCAGCTTTATGCATATGATTTTTATATTTGTTTATACTGCCCTAACCTCTCTCCTGACCTACAGTCTTGCATTTCCAATTGCTCATGGGCCATATAACTGAATGTCCCATAGACAAATCAAGCTCAACATATACAAATCAGGTCTCATAATCTTTCCCCCTCAACTTGCCCTTCTTTCTAACTTTCCTGTTACCATCAAGGGCACCTCTATCTTCTCAGCTATTCAGGTTTGCAACAATAGTGTCATCCTGCCCTCCTCATTCTCACTCCAATATCCAATCTGTTGCCAGGTCCTACCAATTCTAACTTTGTAATATCCCTCAGATAAGCCCCTTTCTCTCCACTGACACTGCTACCACCCTGGGGTGGGTGACCCTCACCACCTCACATCTGGAATATTGTGATTATTTACTTATTGGTTTTCCTGATTCAAGTCACTTCTTATTTCAGGCTATCCTCCACCATGCTTCCAAAATGATCTTCCTAAAGCCCCTGACACCCTCTCTTCACCAAACTATAAGGGCTCCCCATTATCTCTAGCATTATGGAAAATCCTCTGTTTGGCTTTTAACCTAGCCTCTTCTCACATCTTGTTCCCCCAGTGTTATCTGATATAGTGATATTATCCTTCTGGATGTTCCCTTGAACAAGATATTCCATCTCCTGACCCAGTGCATTTTTCTCTGGCTGTCCCCATACCAGGAATGCTCTCCCTCCTAAACTCTGCCTCCTGGCTCCTCTGGCTCATTTCAAGTCTTAGGTAAAAAAATATCTAACCTTTTACAATGTCTTTCCTGCTCCCTCTTCATGTTAGTTAGTGCCTTTCCTCTGTGATTACCTTCCTCCTATCCTGTATCTTATATGTACATAACTGTCTGCATGTCATCTTCCACATTACAATATGAGCCTGAAGGAAAGGACTAGTTTTGCCTTTCTTTGTATCCCCAGGGCTTAACAGAATGCTTGGCACATGGTAAGTGCTTGATAAATGTTGACTGACTAAAATAGAAATTCCAAGAGTAAATGGAGAGAAGGGAGAGGGAGAGAGGGAGAAAGACACACAGAGAGAGAGACACAGAGAGAGACAGAGACACACAGAGAGAGAAAGAGAGACAGAGAGAGACAGAGACAGAGAGAGACAGAGAGAGAGAGGAAGAGAGAGAGATAGAGAGAGAGAAAGAGATGATTCCTGGCTATAAACAAATCTGGATGAGAGAGTGTGATGTGGTTTGATCAGTATAAATTATAACTCTATCATCAAAATTGGGAAAACACCTCAAAAAGCATGCCTCAGGTTAGTAAACAAGATCTTCCTACATGGAAAACATTGTCATTATTATCATTGAAAATTGATAAAAATCAGTCAACAAGTCTTTCTTAAGCATGTATAATGTGCCAGGGACATACTGGGTATTTAAGTGCAAAGAATAAAACAATTTCTGCTCTCAAGAGATTGCATTTTGAATGGAGAAGACAATGAGTACACATAAAAACATATATAAGTATATATATATGTACATATTTATACACACACACATATATATATATATACACACATACATATATCATACACAATAAATGCAAAGATGATCAGTACAAATAAAGGAGTTAAATACTAGGAAGGCACTAAGCACTGGGAGGAACAGAAACAGGTTTGTGTAAGCAGGGCTGATTGAGCCTCATCAGGAAGGCAGAGAGGGGTTCTGTGAGGAAGAGGGATGGATGGAGTGCATTCCAGGTCTGAGGGACAGTCAGTATAAAGGGACAGATGGGAGATGGACCATTGTGAATGAGGAATGCAAAGAAGGCCAGTGTAGCTAGATTACATAGTGCTGGAGGGAGAGTAATGTCCAGTAAGTCTGGAAAAAGAGTTTGGGGCCAGAGTATGGAGTACTTTTAACGTCTAAACAAAGGAGCTTTTAGTCTATCCTAGAGGCAATAGGGAGCTCATAGAGTTGGAATCACTTTGGCATTTCTGTGTAGTATGGATTGGCGTGGGAAGAAGAAATCGAAATGTAAAGGAGAAATTAAGTTAGAAGGTTGGATCTGGAAAACAAAAACAAAAGGCTGAATTATTGACACCCTTTTCTCATCCCCTACCATAGGAGCAGTTTAGGTACAAGAGAATACTTCTAAGGGCTTATTGAGGCAGTTAAGTGGTGCAATGGACAGAGAATCCTGCCTCAGACACTTATTAGCTATGTGACCTTGGGCAAGTCACTTAACCTCTCTCTGCCCCAATTTCCTTAAATATAAAATGTGGATAATAATAGCACCTGCCTCCCAGGGTTGTTGTTAGGATCAAATGACATAATATTGTAAAGCACTTAGCACAGTGACAGGCACAAAGCAAGTGCTTAATAAATACTCATTTCCTTCCTTCTTTCCTATTTTTAACACAGCAAAACCTTGATCAACTGAAACCCAAACAATCAGAATCTTGAACCAGATTTTTTCCCATACTATCATTAACAAGTGACAATGCACATTTCAAGATCTAGCACGTGGATCTGTATGGAGAAGATATGTAATAAGTGGCTGTTGAAAGAATTATTCAATAAATTCAACAACTCAACAAACATTCATTAAGGTATAGGCACTGGAGCTTCCAGTACAAAAATGAAGAGTCCCTGCCCTCGATGGGCTTATATTTTGCTGAATATAGATACGTTTTCCTGAAGGGATACATTCTCCGGTATAAATGCTAGGTATGCAAATTAAGGCATTCATCCCAATATCCAATACCTTCAGCATCATTTTCACTCACTATCTACTCTATATGACCCCATTTGGGGTTTTCTTGGCATAAGTACTAGAGTCGTTTGCCATTTCCTTCTCCAGCTCATTTTACAGATGAAGAACTTAGGCAGAGTTAAGTGACTTGCCCAGGGTCACATAGCTAGTAAGTGTCTGAGGTCAAATTTGAACTCAGATCTTCCTGACTCCAGGCCAGGCACTATATTCACTGTGCTATCTAGCTGTCCACAACTATAGTATTACATAATGAAACTTGTTGATTAAGATGACCCTGAGATATTTTAAGAACCTTATTAAGTGAAGAAATACGAATGGATGCCTGGTTTGACAATGATCAGGAAGTATGTGGTAGCCTGGGTTCCCCATAAGATATGGCCAAAGTTCACCTGCTCCAAGAGACATAAATGTTGCGCGATGATCATTATATTGACAGGAAAAGTATGACAAATGGAGTCTAGAAAAATCTTCAACAACAATGGAGTCAAAATATTGTTTTTCCTTAACTCTTAATTATTCAGAAAACCCAAATAACCCAAAGCACCCTTCCTCTCATATGCTAGCAAATAATAATAATAAATATTCTTGTTATTCATGAGTTAACTTGATGTTTTACTCTGTAGCTCTACAGGAATTATAATACTAGAGAGCAAGGTGTTATATACTCACTTGGTTCTCAATAAATATTAACTAATGATGGTGATAATGATTATTTTATTAATGAATCTCTTCGATCAATAAACAGTTTGCTTCCTTGTGATCTATTGCAGACTGCATTTCAAAATACAATAGAGGGGTGTGTCGGGGTTAGTTAATCATACTCAAGAGAGGTAGCCTTCTATTATTGGTGTTCTTATAGCATTTTTTTCTCGCAGTGCTATAGTTAGATCCAATATTCTAACTTCCAGGAATCGAAAATTAAACCACTCATGAAGAAACTATTCATATGGAGTCCAAGAAAGTATTTTTTCAGAAATGTAAATCTCTTATGTTGGTTATTTTAAAACTGTTGAGATGGAAAGGAGACTTCCTTGTATTTATGGGCTCATGAATGGCTCTCGTTTTCATGTTGCGCACCTTACCGGTATTTTAGGACTGTGACTTTGAGGAGAATATCCTTTGAATTCTCCATTTGTTGAAATACTTTGTGTTCACTTTACCTAAATTAAAATGCTTCGGGTGCTGCTTCAGCAGCACATGTGCAAATGTCAGAATGATACAGAAAAGATTCTTATGGCTCCTGCCCAAGAACTACATACACATTTGTGAAGCATTCCACATATTTTTTTAAAATGCTACAGAAGAACTAATTGTTTCTAGCACTCCTTGCAGAAAGCAAGAATTCCTACTTTACAGGTGAGGAGATTGAGGCTGAGGCTGATTAAGCCAGGTAGTAAAAGAGGCACTAATACAACTCAGGTTCCCTGATGCCTATCCTGGGGTTTCAATGGATGCAATATGCTAGGAGCTTTGTAATAAAACACCAAGTGTGTCCAATGTTATTGATAATAGCTGATATTTGTGTTGCACCTGAAACTTTACAAATATTTCACATTCATGAACTCACTAAACATTCATTAACTCATAAACCTATATGGTAAGTACTATAAGTATTATTTCCTTTTTACAGATGAAAAAACTGAGGCTGAGAATGGTTATGTGATGTATCGTGGTCATACAGAATTGTTGAAGGTGGAATAAAAACTCAGGTCTCTCTCCTGGGCCCACATCCAGCACTCCTCCTACTATACCACACTAAGACTAATTGATGTGACATTTCATTTTAGGCACAGAGGTAGGTATGCATAAAAACTCTTCTTCCTCTTTCATGACTGAGGATAGCTGATCACAACGGGGAGGGAGAGAGAATGAGCATTTTTATAGCACTCACTAATGCTAAGCACTTTACAAATATTGTCTCATTTGATCCTCACAACAGCCCTGGGAAGGAGGTGCTGATATTATTCTTAACAAATGAGGAAACTGAGGCAGACAGAGGTTATGTGACTTGCCCAGTGTAAGTAAGTGTCTGAGGCCAGATTTGAATTCAGGTCGTACTGACTTCTGGCCCAGCACTCTATCCACTGACCACTTAGCTGCCAATAGCCAGTTTGGGCACTGCCTTTCCCTATTCTCTACCACCCCTTCCTACTCATATATGCCAACTGACTTTTACCGCTGCATGAAATGTTATTGACTGACTGTTGATTGGCAGACCCCTGATGGTAGTCAACAACAGCTTTTTCTTCTTTTCTGCCAGTAGTACTAAGGCTGAAAGAGGAAAAGCTAGCAAGCTAGGGGAAAAGAGCTGGTCCAGTGGAGGGCATATGTGCATGGGGCAGCTGTTTCCTTTCTTTCTCAGGACATCCAGTTGCCATTACTAAATTTCCTGTATTCTGAAGCCTGGAAAAGTTCATTGACCTTGCATGGGGAGACCCTTTACTATCAAACAGTCTTTCTTTACCCTCAATTACCAGAGGAGCAGCCCTTTGTTGTTATTTCTCGTGAATCACTCCTAGTGATTTTATAGAAATCTGTGTACATCAAGTCCATGAGTCAAGTCAACAAACATTGATTAAGCACCTACTACTCACCAGGCACTGCACTAAGTTCTGAGGATAAGGCAAAACTCAGTTCCTGCTTTCAAGGAGCTCACAGTCTAATGAGGGAGACAATATGCAAACAATTACATATAAGCAAGATATATACAGGATAAATTAGAGATAATAAACAGAAAGAAGCCACTAGCGATAAGGTGGGATTTTAGTTGATTCTTGAAGGAAGTCAGGGGAGCCAGGGGGTACAGATGAAGAGGAAGAGTAGTCTAGAAATGGGAGAAAGCCAGTGAAAATGTCCAGAGCGGGGAAATTGGGTGTCCTGTGCAAGGTAAAGCAAGGAATGCAGTGTCACTGGATGGAAGAGTACATGGTAAGAACTAAGGAGTAAGAAGAGGTATGTGAAAGTCTTTAGCAGCCAAACAGATTTCATCTTTTATCCTAAAAGTAATAGGGAACCACTAAAATTTATTAAGTGAAGGGTGATAAAGTCAGATCTGCCCCTTAGAAAATTCATCTTGTTAGCTAAGTAGAAAATGGGCTGGAATAGGGATCTACGTGTGTCAGGAAGGACAACCAGCAGGATATTTTAATAATTCTGGTATAAAGGGATGAGGGTCACCTGCCTCAGGGTGGTGGCAATGTCAGAGGAGAGGAGGGGGCGTATATGAGAGATGGCAGGAGGAAATAGCAACAGATTGGTTATGGAGGCTAAAAAGTCATGGATCAAAGATGACACTTAAGCAATAGAGCAGACATGGCAGAAAGCTATATGAGCTAATAATTTCTGAGAGAGAGAGAGATGGAGAGACTGAGAAAGAGAGAGAAAAATGTATAGATGTATATGTGTGTCTATGTATATATTATGTATGCATTATACGTATGTGTTTATGTATGTTACATGTGTGTAAGTATACATATCTGTATATGGATGCACATATAGGTATGTATATTATATATGTGTGTATGTATATGTGTATATGTGTGTATGCAAATACTGCTGCTGCAGCTGCTGATGATGATAATGACACTCTGTACTCTGCCCTGATCAGAGTGCATCTGGAGTGTTGGGTCCATTAAGAGGCAGATGATGGCTTGTTGGGTCTGTTGTACAGAGTATTTGTGTTTAGGCATAGGTTATACTATTGGCCTCTGAGCTCCCTTCTATCCTTCTGAATCTGCGAATCTATCTCACTTGCATTGCAATGAATATTACTTTAATGTCCTCACCCTAGGGGCATTTGAGTATTTATTTCATCGTCAAACAATTCAACAAACATCTATTAAGCACCTACTGTGTGAAGTGTACCTCAAAGGTGCTGTGGATACAAAGACGACAAATTACATAGCCCTTGGCATCAGGGAACATGCCCTCTAGTAGAGGGATAAGGACAATCGGTGCTGCCATATTGAAAACACCAATTTATCCCAACTTGGTTGATATATTAGGGAAGAGTTTGAGAATAATTTGAATTTCAAGTCTGTTTCCTGAGTGTTCGCTGAGAAACAGCGAGAGAAATACAGAATATAGAAAACTGAATCACTTCACAGTAACTCAAGCTGCAATGCTTCTGATGGCCACTTCCTCAAGCAAACTTCAGGTCTTCATCAAAATAAAGTGCCACATGCAGTGTATATTTTCTGGTGCAGTAGGAGCTGATCCTCACAACCCCCAACCCCAACCCTCATCCCCAGCCCTAGTCTCACAGCACCAGTAAGTATGGCTTAAGAAACCTCCATGCAGGTCAACTAGCAGGCTAAGGCTACGAACAGGGACTCTATTTATTGTATTTTTGTATTTCTTATTCATTTAACATGTATAAAATTGTGCTACCATTTTTATTAGGTTCCTATCTTTTTTTAATGTGTCATTGACAAAATTTTGAGTGTCATGCTCCCAACCCCATTTTCCCTACAAGCTCTATGGATTTGATTGTGAGAAATGAAGTGCTTTGGAGGAGAATGCATATGATTGGTTATAGCAGAGCTGCTTTTATAAAAATAAATGTAAGTTAGAACGTCATAAGGCAAAAACCATGACAGCTTGGGGAAGGTATGATCACTTTTAGCTAGGGAGATCAGAGAGGGCTTCCTGGAGAAGATGGCTCCAGAGTTGGCGCTTGAAGAAAAAGAATGATGGGAAGAGATATGGTAAAGACTGGTTTTAGGCATGGGAGAGGTGGCCTGGGCAAATGCACAGAGGCCACCAAAGACAGGAAGAGATTTGGAAATGGCTAGTAGTCCAGTTTGGCTCAAATATTGAGTATGTGAAGCGGAATAATGTGAAATAAGGCTAGGAAAGTGGGTTAGTACCAGAATAAAGAGGGCTTTCGATGTCAGAATAATTAAGGAGATTGCATGTTATCTTTAAGGTAATGGAGAACTGCTAAAAAAATTTTAGTAAAATAATTATGTGACCAGCCTTATGCTTTGGGAAGATTGTTGACAGATGTAAGAAATGATGGAACTATCTTCATCCAGAGAAAGAACTGTGAAGTTTGAATGCAGATTGAGGCACACTACATGCTCACCTTTTTCCTTCTCTTTTGTTTTTGTTTTCGGGTTTTTGTTTTGGTTCTGTCTCTTCTTTCTCATGATTCATTCCATTGGTCATAATTCTTCTCCATAACTTGACTAGTGTATAAATTAATTCAATGCGAAGTTATACATGGTAGTTATATGAGATTCCATGCTGTCTTGGGGAGGGAGGGGAGAAAATCTGGAGCTCAAAATTATGTAAAACCGTGTGTGGTAAACTAAAAATAAAAAAATATTTAAAAAAAATATCAACCTCTAAAAAAAAAAGAAATGATAGAGTGACTAAGACTTGCCAACTTTTAGGCTGTGGTCAGAGGAAGAGGGGAGAGCAGTCCAATATTGAAGTTCTGATTAGCAGGAGAATGTTGGTGCCATCAACAAACATAGGGCAGGCTAAGAGGAGAAGCCTTGGAGGGAAGGAAGATGACTTCAGGCTGAGAGAGGCTGATTTTGAAGTGCTGACAAGAACTCTTGATCAAGATATTCAGCAAGCAGCTGGAAATGTGGACCTGGAGCCTGAGGTTGAGGGTAGAATTACAGTCATGCAAGTTATCTAAGGGATGATACATCATCATATCTTTTGGAAAACCTGATACATGGAGCCAGTACATGGAAACCCAATAAAAATAGAATCATTGTGAAAAAACATCCAAGAGATGATAATAGGAAAAAAAATGAAAAGTGATCTCCCACATACAGGAACAACCGTAGAAGTCAAAGGATGAGAGGGTATGAAGAAGGAAAGGCTGGTCAGTGGTGTCAAATGAAGAAGAAGGTCCCAAAAGGAAAAAGACTGAAAAAAGACCATAGCTACTGGCAAACTTGGAAAAAGTTTCAGTACAAGTATTAATCTCATCTTGCCACTAAATGTGGACCCACACCTGATGTTGACAAAACTTCAGGAAACTGATTTTGATGTTTGGACAGATTCCAGAATAATATAAAAAGATGAATGCTACCACTATCCTATGCACTTTGGTTTTGATAATGTAAATGGGGGACTAGCCAATGAAGGCTCAGTTCTCAGAGCATGTGCAGGGGTTGAGGGTCTCTCCATTATACATCATCATGGACTTCCCAAGGCTCTAGATGGGTTAGTAGCAGGCAGATCCCCCACCCCATTCTCTGAGAAGTGGGTCTAATTCTCACCATTACATTAACATCCATAGCACTTCCTCTCTGCTGCTCTGAAGAATTTGCTGGACTTATAAAATTCTGTTTCCAACATGAGAGGCAATATGATGCAGTAGACCATCATTTCTACTGAAACTCCTCATTCCAAAGTTGCCAATAGCTATGGTCCTGTCTCAGTTTCCCTTCCTTTTGACTCTTTTTCCTCATTGAATTTGAATTTAGGGAAACTACGTTCAAATTCCAGCTCTGCCACTTTGATACCTATGTGACCTGTGGCAAATTGTTCCACCTTTCCAGGCTCCAGTTTCCTCATATGTATAATGAAACAGTTGGGTTAGATGCCCTCTGTGAGTTAGATGACCTCTAAGACCCCTTCCAGCTCTATATCTATGATACTAAAATGACCTTGGTCAGTAATTGCACTGGGGTTAGGAAGGGAAGGGGTTTTTCTTTTTTGTGGAGCATTAGGTAAAATTTCAAATCAATTAAAATCAAAAAACATTAATTAGGCACGTACTATGTTCCAGGCAGTGTGCTAAGTGCCTTGATACAAATAAGAGAAAGAAAGACAGACCTTGCCTTCAATGAGTTTACAATCTATTAGGGAAAGACAATACACAAAAAGGAAGCTGGAAAGGGGAGTTTGTGGCCAGGAAGGAGCATCTGCCGTATTGAGTATCCCAAGCTGAATTAACAGCATGGCTGATTAGCTTGTCCTGGGTGTGTTCCCTGGAGTTCAAACCAAGCAGAGCTGCAGATGGAAAGTAGAGAGTGAGTTGGTACAGTCAGTATGTGCTGTTATTCCTCAAGGTCAGTCAATCAGTCGGAAGATTCAGCTTCGATTTCTTTTTTTTTTTAATTTTAATTTTATTACATTTTCGTTAAAGGTTGGGATATAAAGCTCACCCCAAAACTGGAACTGGTTTTAAGTCAAAGCAAAAATTCTGCATCCTACCAAAAGCTTCTTCCTCTCTTTTCCTTCTTCATTCCACAGGGCTTCTTCAGGGCCAAACTCTGCATTCAGTAACCATGATTTCACAAATCAGTGTGTGTGTGTGTGTGTGTGTGTGTGTGTGTGTGTGTGTGTGTGTGCACATGCACTGCAGAATCAGACACTGAGCAAAAATCTAGGGAGGGGAGCCCCAGAGGACAGTCTGAATGTCTGTTTAGGGTGATGTGTGAGTGAGAGGGGAAAGCGTATCATTCCTGCAGGGTAGAAGAGGTTTGCATTCAATGTAACTTTAATCTTTTGTGATGGGCTAGATAAACTTTATTAAAACTACCTTTCAGGTTCCGAAAGGATGCTAGTGCATTAGGTAGCTAGCTGCCTTAATGTTCCTCCTGTTCCGTCTCCAGTTGCTATGGCAACATCCTCCTCGGTATTTGTAAGGTCACAAAAAGAAGAGCTAACCCTCTTACTCCTGGAATAACTAATGTGGTTCTGTTACTTGCTTGATGTAAATAGTCTCAGGTGACAGCAAACTGTACATATAGTCAATTACAACTGTTCAAAGGAAATGATTTGTTGTAACAGCCGCTGTTCAACCTCTGTGACATCAATGTTTCTATGGAAACAGGCGCCTATTGCACTGCGTTGAATTGAGTATTGATCAAACTCGGGCCAACACTATTTCAGAGGCTTGCTACTTTACTGTGTGGCAATTTACGATACGAACTCATAACATCACTGTATATTTCAAGCCCCAAGGAACCAATTTAGCAGACAGTTACAGTAGAATATTAACAGAGGTCAATAATGGAAGTCTGATTATAGTCCTAGCACAATTATTCAGTGCTTTTGTTGTCTGCCCTTTCAACATCCTAGCGGCTGTTACTGTTTTCAAATAATAATATTCATGCCTGAAGAAAGTGCTACATTCATTCGTCTTCTATTTTAAACTTTATTTTTCATTGTTATGTTATCTATCAATAAAATTATTCAGCTATATTAACCAAGCCGTGACCCCTCAGAAGTAAATAACTATTGATCACAAAGCAAAGATCTACTGGGGCACAACAGTGTTTCCATTAATGATCTTGTTGGCCCAGCAGATAAGACGCTCTTTCAAAACACCAGAAGACAGAGGCAGAGAATAATACAGGTCTCTTTTCTATGGGGAACAATAAGAGGTCAGAATCACTCATCTTGGTTGCAGGTTAGATTCTAACCCCAACAGAGGGAGTGATGAAAATTCGGAAAACAGCAGTTCAAAGCAGAACAGTTCTGAGGCTCCCCCCTCACCCTCCTCCCAACCCTGAGCTCTGGAAATTTTCCCTTGTCTGGGATGCTTGTCCTTCCATCTTCATTGTTTACCTTTTATTTGAAGACCACCATCTCTTATGGAAGGTATGAGGGCCAGCTTCATTATAATGAGCGTTCTTCTTGAAAATAAAACTGGAAAATATGATTTTTAGATTCACACTTTCCAGTGTGAACATGTGTTGTCTAGAATAAAAAATGCTGCCACTCAAAGCTATCTTCTAATTGGCTTATCAAAGGTCTTAGTGAATAAATTACTTAAAATGGCCTAAACTGGGCACAGCCATTTTTTTTTATATTAAACATTATTCTTTGGAGCTGAAACTATTAAGTTCAGAAAGTAGATGAATAACAAACAGTACAGAGTTGGAATTATCTGGGAATGGGAGCAGTGATTTCTCATTATCAATAATTAGGAAAACATGGCTTAGGAGAATTGTTCTTAGTTAAAAGCAAATACAACCAAGCAAATCTATGCTTGGTTAAAGAAAAGAAGAAGAAAGAGAAAGAGAAGAAGAACTTTTTTTCTTTAAGGATAAATCATGTTGCCCTGGTCCAGGGGTGGGGAACCTGCAGCCTTGAGGCCACATGTGGCCTTCTAAGTCCTTGGATACAGCCTTATGAGTGAGTCCAAGTTTTACAGAACAAATCCTTTTATTGAGGGGATTTGTTCTATGAAGCTTGAATTCAATCAAAAAGCCCCACTTGAGGACTTAGAGAGTCACATGTGCCCTCAAGACCAAAGACTCCCCACCCCTGCCCTTGTCAATCTATTCCTTGGCCTTCCAAAGCTGAAAAATAAAAGAAAACCAAGGTTTTGCTTTTTTTGATTGAAGTCAAGTTTGAGATAGAACATAAATTAAGGAGTTGGAATTTTATTTTATCAATGGGTAGGGAAAATGGATTGGACCTGTGGTGTCATTAACATAGGAAACTTTTGGGGTAAGGAAATTCTCCCTACCAGTGCAGGTCAGCACCTTCTCTACAGCATATATTCCTTAAAGAGTTTTCTAGAACACAGAGAAGTGACTTTTGATGTCATACCACCTGTACGTATTGGAGGTGAGACTTAAATCCAGGTTTTCCTAGCTTAGAGGCTAACTCTCTATACACTACACCATGACACATCTCTTAGTTTACCAATAAAGTATTTCAATTAGTTGTAAATCTTCAAGCACTGTATCATAAAAGCCATCATTATCCTGATGATTTGTGGATGCAAAACTTGGGCATAATTAAGATGTCAGTATTTGATATGGCCAGTGTAGGAATTAATTTTGCTAGACTATGCATATTTGTTATAAGGGTTTTCTTTTTCTTTCTTTTTATTTATTTAATTGGGGAAAGGAAGGAAAGATGAGACAGGGATAAGATCTACCCACCCCACCCCCCACCAAAAAGAAAAAGAAACAATAAGGGTGGGGCCATAAAGAATCACAGAAAAGCAGGACAGCTTTGAAAGTTATACATTGAATTTGCAAAATACTTTTTTTTAAAGTAAGCTGTACATAATAGAGTCACAATTTGATATTCAAGCCTTCCCTTCTGTTCTACAATACATTGGAAATGTTTGTTTTATTTAGTGTTTGAGAAATTCAGAAGAAAAGAAAAAAGTTTTTTTTAAAAAAAATCTTGTGCTGTGTTACCTAGGAATCATTGGGTCTAGGACAGTGAAACAACATGGTGATTGTATAGAGAAGTGGGCTGGGGAGTTGCTTAATCTTCACCCTCCACAATGCTCATGTGGTCTCTTTGTACCACACTAAATATTAGTAGAAATATAATACCTACTCTCATCTTCCATATGCTTCTAGTCAAACTTAAGCCATCCTCTGAAGCACAATAGACACGATCTTATTTTCCAAGGGGAATAGAACAAAGTAAGAAGCAAGCCCATTGTCTTAGCCAGTTAGGTAAGAATTTAATTCATGCCAAGTCTGGGCCTCTTACTTGCCCATTCATCTCAGTCAAAATGAGATGAGTTAAATGCAATACTTCTTTGGGGAGGAATCTTCTTTCTCTGTGTTGTAATTTCTCACCTTGAACTCATATCACATGCCACTCATCACAGTGTCAGAACCTTCAATATATCAACTCATGTTACATATTGCGTGTCAATCACTTTGCATCCTCAGGATCCTTTAGTTAGAAACAATACTAGAATTCTGAACTTACCTCCTGAAGAGAGTATACAGAGGTGACCTAAATGGCTTGCTAAAAAATATTCTGTAGGAGAATAAGATGCAAAAAAGGGTACATTTTAAGGATCCATCTTAACAGTTTTATGGTTAATTTTCTCAAATGATCTTTCTTTTCTCCTTTGTTCTGTCCTAGCTACTATAAAAGAATAGATTTTTCTAAGGGCATATTAAAATGCCTTGGGCACCCTAGTGTTGTGGTGGAGAATATGCTATCTGCCTAGTCCAGTTTAATATTTACTAAATACCTACTCAGCACCATGCTAGGCTCTGGGGGACACTAAAGATGTGTTTCCTGTCCTCAGAGAGTTTACAGTCTAGTAGGAACATATATGTGTAGCTAATTATATTTTGGAGACTATGCCAGTTTGGGCAGAGTCTAGTATAATGTTTGTGATGGTAATAGGCAGTTTCCTTGAGAAGAAAAATAAGCTTCCTTGGAGTGGAGCACACATAGAATCTCTTTATGGAAGCCACAGCATCAAAATATTCTCTCTTCTCAGCTATAAATACAATTTTCCGTCTCTCCTAGTCAAGCATCCTCCAGGGCCAAGAGATGCTATTAGAGTCAGATTTCTGTGGTAATGGAAATAAAGAATTTTTCAGGAAGAGTATAAACAATCAATATCCACTGAATGCTTACCATGTACATCATTAAACAAAATGTTGTGATATTTTAAATTTTTTGTTGTTATCTAATGGAGGTTTTTTGTTTGTTTGTTTGTTTTTGCTGCTGAATAGAACTGAATTTTCAAAGCATATCCTTTAGAAGCTGGAAGGCCATTCTAAAACATTATGCTTGCAATCTGGGTAGCTATTATCAGGAGGCTAGTTCTTGTCAGTGGTACATAGTCCCAGCAGTTAAGCTTCTCTAGTGTGAATAACTGAGAGATCTAATAAAAGTCATGACACAAGCACTTAATTAAATTTTATTTACTTGAAATCCTTTTTATTAAGGTAGCAACATAAATATTGATTGAACACTAATTACTTATGTTTATATATTAGAAAGGGAATATACCATTTGAAGCAAGAGTTAAAGAATTTCAATATGTAGGCACAGATTAGTGTTTTGGCAATTAGTCTCTTAACATATAATCTGCATTTTCCCTTTGATCTACATAGTCTAATGTTGGATTTACTTTTGTATGCCAAATAGAATTCCACTAGCCTTCTTAGCCATCATCCTCATCCTCATCATTTTTAAGCCATATGTCTAAATTCATTCTACTAGTAATTGCCTCCAAGAGGTTCTCTGGTTGTATGTAAGAAAGCCCTCTTCCTATAAGTCAGTGGACAGCTTCTCAGAGCTTTGGTGCCTTTATTTACCCTCAGAGCAGGAAAGAGGTATAAACAATTGCTATCTTAGTAATCAAATGGTATGATCAAATGAGATAATATTTGCAATGTTCTTAGCACATGACTGGCACATAGTAAGTGCTCAATAAATACTTATTCCCTCTTCATTCCCCTCTCCTGTTAAGCCTACTTCTTTCTCATTTGTGGAGTCATGGAGTTTGAACCTAGGCTCTATCATAAAGTAATTATGTAACCTTGAGTAAGTTACTTAAATCCTTTTGGGCCTCAGTTTCTTTCTGTGTCAGCTGATGGAATAGAATAGATAAGGTAGCTAGGTGACACAGCACATAGAGTGACAGACTGGGAATCAAAATCCCTGAGTTCAAATCCAGACTCAGTCACTAATTTGATTGTGTAACCCTGAGCAAGTCACTTCCCTCAGCCTGTATCCTTGACTTTAAAATGGAAATAATACTAGTACCTCCCACATAGGGTTGTAGTAAGGATAAAAAATATTTACAATGTGTTTTGCAAACCTTAAAGTGCTATATAAATTCTAGCTATTATTATTGTTTTTGTTGTTAATATTTCTAACTTCCTTAAAGTTCTATGAATTTATGATTATTATAGAAGTCATGACCACATAATTGTCATAGAACTTCATATTCCCCTACCACTCCTACTGTCCTGGTTGGAAAATCAGGTACCATGGTAATCAAAACTTGGAGTGAAATAAGAGAGAACAGGTTGGTATAAATCCACCAAATTTGTTTGTTCCAGACTTTTAAAAAAATCTTGTCCTGAAAGATGTTTATGACTTCTCAGGAAACCGATGAGGCTATTGGGCTGAGGCCAAGAATATGCATTCCCCTAACAGCTGCAATTTCTGCCACAAGTATCCCAGGAAGCTCCATGTCCTTGAAAGTACACCACCATATATTTTCTTAGCTTTGGTTGTGGGCATGTACAGTATGGCTTTTTGCCGCTCTATTAATCTTCCTAGTATATAAAAACATTGCATTCCATCACATCATCACTTCTAATATATGTATGGCTAGATCATTCCCTTCTTGCAGTTCATGAGTCTTTTAAAAGACTTTAGCCAGTGAGTACGTTTAAAGAGAATCAATGCCAATGTCTCTAAAAGTCTCTGCCAGGACACACTCAATATATTTTGCTTTAAAGGAGACTCGACTAGTTCATAAGCTCACCTTGCATAAGATCATACAAATAATTTCATTTTCCAAAGATTTGGGTCAGACCCAGGCACAGCTCTCAACAAGTTTCCTTATGGTGACCTATGACATCCCATTCTGGCTCTTCTCTTCCTATCTCAGCTCTGCAGTCCCTTCTCTCTCTGTCTCTGTCTCTCTCTGTCTCTGTCTCTCTCTGTCTCTCTCTCTCTCTCTCTCTCTCTCTCTCTCTCTCTCTCTCTCTCTCTCTCTCTGTCTCTTTCTCTCTGTCTTCCTCTCTCTCTCTCTCTCTCTCTCTAACCCCTTCTCTCTTTCTCTCTCATCTCTATCTCTGTGTGTCTCTCTCTAGTGCACACCACATTGTTAATACATACTTGTTATGCTTGTTTTACACTGCCATGGTATATTTTCAGCAAGATATCAAGTAAACCTATTATACTTAAAGTGCAGCCCCTCCCAGGGAAATTCACATTTAAGCACAGTAAAGGTTCCTTGAAGGCTAAAAAAAATAAAAGCCTTCGACACCCAAAAGTGAAACTCTAATGGTATATTTCTCAAACTTGAAACTTGGAAGAATGGGAGGAAGGAGTTCTCCTATGATTTCAGTTAATCAACAAATTAATAAACATTTATTCCCAGTTTGACTACAATAGAGAATTAAGAAGACCATGGACTCATTACTATACAAGGTCGCTAGAGTTTCTTGCATATCTCTTCTTTAGTGCAACTCTCCTTGCATCTTTTGGCTCTCACTGAGACATGGCTCCCTCCTGATGGTGTAATATCTCTGGTCACCCTTTCCATTGCTGGTTGTACTTTTATGCCTCACCCCAATTTACTGGTTGTGGTAAAGAAGTTGGAATACTCCATGCTTCCCATTGACACTTCCAAACCCTCCTTCTACCACCATCCCTTAGAAACCTCTCCTCCTCTGAGATTCTTCAATCCAAATTGAGATTTGGGAGCTATAATCTACTGACTCAAAGGAAATTATCCATCCTTTCTCAATGAGTTCAGTTCCCAGCTCACAGTCTTTCTCTCTACCCCAATTATACTACAGAACTTATACTAGAGGACTTCAACATATATATTGATGAGCCTTCAAACACCCAAACATCTCAATTTTTTAAATCTATTCAATTCCCATGATATATTCTTCCACTTTACCTCAGTTACACACAGAAATACCCTTAATCTTGCTATCATACATAAATCATCTACTTCCATGTTTGCGAGCTCCTAAATCCCTTCATCTGATCATAACCTTTGATCACTCCAACTTCCCCTATGCCTTACAGCCCTTAACCCTGTTCTCCATGACCTAAGTCCCACCATGACTTCCATTTCCTTCATTTCTCATTACATTTCCCGGCCATCAACCTTCCACTCTTTTGATCTTTTGGTGAAAAAATTTCAGCTTTACTACATCAACTGCTCTTGAATCTCTTGCCTCCCTTTCCTATCACCAATTACTCCTCACCAAACTATAACTCTGGATTGCTTTATTTGCTCCTACTCATGTATCGCTGAACAAAGCTGAAGGAAGACATACAGCCATACTTATTGGGCCCATTACAAACTTATGGCATTTAATCTCAACAGGGCTCTCTAACAACGATGTTGTTTGCTGCTGCTGTGGCTGTGTAAGGCCAATAACACCAGCACACAGAAGGGCTGTGAGCATAGGTCCTTTGATCTGCTTTTCTAAGGAAAACAACTTTAAGGGGTTAACAATCTTACTTTAATTAAACATACATGTACCATTCACTTAGTTCAGGGGGAAAAGCCAGCATCCTGAACCTCAGAGCAAATACAAACAGAAATTACAAACAGAGATAATATAAACAGATCAACATTTCTGTCTAACCAAATCACAATACATAGTTACCAGAGAAGCACCAACATCTGGGTTTCCAAAGGCGGCTGGGGGTGGGGGGAGTGCTGCTTCAATGGCTTACTTAGAGTCTCCTCACCAACACTCTTTCAATGAGTGTGCCCCCAAAAGCAAAACACCAACCTCAGAGCTCTTAAACCCTGTTCAGGTCCCTGAGGGCTCAGAGCCTACTTAGCAAAAAGGTATGGGGCCTGGGGCCTGGGGCTCACACCTAGTCAGTGAAAGGGTATGGGCCTGCCTCTAATCAGGCCTCTCTTTTTTGGCCCCACCTGAGGCCTATTCAATGGGTGGGAAAGATCTTTCACTTACAAATTGGCCTTCCAGACTCTCACTGCAGCAAGACAATATTTCTATCTCACCCTAATTGATTCTCTGTCCCTCTCACCACTCTCTCTCCTTCCCTATTTTGTCTCTGTGGTGAACCACTTCAATTCTATGCTATCCCCTAAACTCTTGCTCCTTATCCCCTTATGACTAATTCCACCTCGCCAAGTCTCAGGCTCAGACTATTCCTATCATATCCTGCCTTCATCCCCATTCACGTGGAAGTGGAGAAAATCACAAAGCTATGCCAACTGGGTCCTCTTCAAATGATGTTACCTAATCTCAACTAGATCCTTCTGAGCAGCAAGGCAATCCTCTTATGCCTCCTTAATCCATTCATTATTCTACTCATCTGTTACTATTCCACACCTTTTTAGCCTTCCTCAAGCCTTTTATAGCACCCTCCCTCCAACCTCTAAGACAGAAAAGAACAAAACAAAACACTTCATACTTAGAGTGGGAAAAATTGAGGCCATTTGCTGAGAGCTGATTCTCTCCCTGTTTCCTCATCTTTCATCACTCAGATTATCTTTCTCTGTTGTCTCCTCCTTCACCTCTGTCTCACAGGAAGAGATTATCCTCCTTGCCAAGGCAACCTCTTCTTCATGCACCCTGAATCCCATTCCATCCCATCCTCTCCAGCAGATTGCTCCTTCTATCATTCCTACTCCCTCATTAATCTTCAATTCCCCCCCTCATGTCTACAAACAGACTCATTTCTAGCCCATGTTCAAACAATCCTCATTTGATTCAACTATCCTTCTAGCAATCATCCTATATCTTTCTTTCCTTTCATGGCTAAATTCCTTGAGAAAGCTGTTTCCAATCTGTACTTCCATTTCCTCTTCTAAACCCTCTGCAGTCTGGCTTCTGATATCACCATTCAACCAAAACTGCTCTCTCCAAACTTGCCAATGATCTCTTATTTGCCAAAAATGAATGGCCTCTTTTCAGTCCTCACCCTTATTAAACTCTCTGTAGCTACTGATGTTGTCAGTCTCCCTCTTCTGATGCTCTCTTCTCCCTAGGTTTTCATGGCACTATTCTCTCCTAATTCTCCTCCTACCTTTTTGGCCACTCTCTCTTAGTATCCTTTTTTTGGATCTTCTTCTACGTCTTGCTCATTAAATTTGGGTTTCCCCAAGGCTCTGTCTTTGGCCTTCTCTTCATATTCTATTGCTATCTTACTTGATGATCTCATCAGTTCCCATGGGTTCAGATGATTCTTATATCTATTTGTCCAGCCCCATCTCTCCTGACCTCCAGTCTACATCATCAGCGATAGGCTCCTTTTTTTATGCCTCATTTGATGTTGTTGAGCAGATAATTGAAACAGGTTGCATCTTTTATTGTTGATGACTCAACATGGCATGGAGGTGGCCTTGTGTTCTAGACCAGCGCTTCTTAAACTGTGGGTCACCACCACATATGGGGTCACAAAAAATTTGGCAATAGTAAAAGGTTTCTGAATGTGCAACAACCAAAAATTAATTAAAAATTAAATGCATAATGAATCTAAGGTGTTTCTGGCAGCTCTTGCCCATGTTACACCATGCAATTTCACTGCAGCCTTGCTTCTGAACACAAAGCATGTGCACTTTGCACAGCACATGCCCTCAGGCCACCCAACAGCAAAGAATGCTACCAAAATGAGAAAAGGGGCCACAAGTGGAAAAAGTTTAAGAAGCCTTGTTCTAGCCTTTGGGATATAAGGCCTTTTTTTCAATTAACTGAAAAAGTTTTGAGCATAGTCCTTGTGATCTAAGCTGTAATGAGGTGGGGTGACTTTGTGGATGCCACAAATTTAGAGGATGCTAATAGTGCCTACATTCCCTAAGTAATAATTTTTTAAAAAAGCAACCTGAACTTAGCACCTAGTTAGTAGGAATAACTACTCAAAATTGGAAAGTACCAGATTGAAGGGGAGGGGTTTCTCCCTAGTTCCATCCAACCATACTACATATCCATTCTCCAAGCAACAGTCTTCCCAAGAGAAACTTTGTATTGTTTTGGTGTTTCTAGTAATAGGACCTGGTGGCCCAGGGTTCTGTCCCTGCATAGAGAAATAAACTAGTCTCATTAACACCATGGAGCCTTGTGTCCCAGGGTCTCTCTCCCGTCAATTGAATTTGCCATTAAAAAAATTATTTGCTCCTATTTTCTCCACACATTTCATGAAGTTTTTTTGCTAGGTGTCAAAATTGGTGGCTACTATTAGGCTAGTGATGAGCCATGG
The DNA here is from genome assembly GCF_011100635.1 of Trichosurus vulpecula. Lineage (NCBI taxonomy): Eukaryota > Metazoa > Chordata > Mammalia > Diprotodontia > Phalangeridae > Trichosurus > Trichosurus vulpecula. The sequence continues at coordinate 231,899,327 of NC_050574.1, forward strand.
CTTCTGTCTCAGGACCAGCCTAGTTAAGCACTGACATGTTCACCACCAGAAGACCACTAGGTGATGAATTTAGGTGCTATTGCAACTTATGAAATAGTAACACAAGAAAGAAAATCAAAATTGATTAAGTATCAATTAATAAGGATTGTAATGTAGTCAGGAAAATACTTGGGAAATTTTAGAACTTGAAGAGACCTTAGAAATCATCTGGTCTTTTATTTTACAGATGAGAAAATTGTGAGCCAGTTAAATGGTCAAATGACTTGTCCAGGGTTACCTAAATACTTAAGGGCAAAGATCAGACTAGAACTAGGTCTCCTAACTCTCAGTAAAATGCTTTTCCATCCTATCACATTGCTTCTCTAAATTGTCCCTAGGAGCTTATATTTCCTTAAATGCTTCACGAGATTGTATTCTTTATTTTAAAGTAGATGAAAATGATAATAACAGCTAAAATTTATATATCACTTTAAGGTTTACAAAAGACTTTACACATATCATCTCATTTGATCCTCAAAACCACCTGGTGAGGTAGGTATTCTTATCATCTCCATTTTACAGATTAGGAAAGTGAGACTGAAAAGACTAAGTGGCTTGCCCAGAGTCTCTCAGGTCAGTAAGAATCTACAGCAGGATTTAAACTTAAGTCTCCCTGACTCCAAGTCCAGCACTCTAAACATTACACCACCTCATTGCTGTTATTTATTAGTTAACTTGTTGGAATCTTACTCTCATCTGGTTTGAAGAGGAAATGTGTACATCTGGAGAGGTTTGGAAGTCTTCTGAATTTCTAAAGAGGTGAGAAAACTGGGGGACAGGACAGGAGAGGGACTTTTAGAAGAGCGCATAGATTAAGATTAGGAGGGTGGGAGGAGAAGATAAGGGAGGGACTTTTAGAGAGGTGGGTAAAACAAGGAATAAGAAGGTAAGGGGATAAGATAAGGTAACTGGGATTGGGTGAAAAGAGAGGATGAGGAAGGAAAATAGTAAAAATAAGATGGGGGAAATTCAAAAATAGCAATTATAACTTTGCGTGTGAATGAGATGAACTCACCCATAAAATGGAAATGGATGGCAAAATGGATTAAAAATCAGAATCCAACAATATGTTGTTCACAAGAAACACATTTAAGGGGGCAGCTAGGTGGCGCAGTGAGTACAGCACCAGTCCTGGAGTCAGGAGGACCTAAGTTCAAATCCAGCCTCAGACACTTGACACATGTACTAGCTGTGTGACCTTAGAAAAGTCACATAACCCCAATTGCCCTGCCAAAAAGCAAAACAACAACAACAACAACAACAAAACACATTTAAGAGGGGGCGGAGCCAAGATGGCGGCTGGTAAGCACGGACTAGAGTGAGCTCCGTACCCGAGTCCCTCCAAAAACCTATAAAAATGGCTCTGAACCAATTCTAGAACGGCAGAACCCACAGAACAGCAGAGGGAAGCAGGGCTCCAGCCCAGGACAGCCCGGATGGTCTCTGGGTGAGCTCTATTCCACACGGAGCTGGGAGCTGGGAGCTGGGAACGGAGTGGAGCAGAGCCCAGCCTGAGCGGCGTGGACGATCCAGACCAGAAGCCGGGCGGAGGGGGCCCTAGCACCCTGAATATGTGAGCTGCGGCAGTTACCAGACCCCTCGACCCACAAACACCAAAGACTGCGGAGAAGGTTAGTGGGAAAAGCTGCGGGAGTGGAAGGAGTTCGCGGTTCGGCTTCCAGCCCCGGGGGCAGCGGAGGTGGGGCAGCTACAGCTGTTGTTACTTCTGGCTCCAGGCCCACCTGGTGGGAGGAATTAAGTGGCGGATCAGAGCAGGAGTGCAACAGCCTGCTGAAGATCTAAGCCCAGTCTGGACTGGGGGTCCTTGGGGAAGGAGGAGTGCGGCTCTGACAGAGCTGGCACCTCCCCCCCAAACATAGAACATAGAACTTGTTAGTCTACAAGCAGTCATCCCCACTGAAAAACTCAAGGGTCAAGTTAGTTGGTTGGGAATATGGCCAGGCAGCGAAAACGCTCCCAGATTCAGTCTCAGACTTTGGATTCTTTCTTTGGTGACAAAGAAGACCAAAACATACAGCCTAAAGAAGACAACAAAGTCATAGAGCCTACAACCAAAGCCTCCAAGAAAAACATGAACTGGCCCCAGACCATAGAAGAACTCAAAAAGGATTTGGAAAAGCAAGTCAGAGAAGTAGAGGAAAAATTGGGAAGAGAAATGAGAAGGATGCAAGAAAACCATGAAAAACAAGTCAATGACTTGCTAAAGGAGACCCAAAAAATACTGAAAAATACACTGAAGAAAACAACACCTTAAAAAACAGTCTAACTCAAATGGCAAAAGAGCTCCAAAAAGCCAATGAGGAGAAGAATGCCTTGAAAGGCAGAATTAGCCAAATGGAAAAGGAGGTCCAAAAGACCACTGAAGAAAATACTACTTTAAAAATTAGATTGGAGCAAGTGGAAGCTAGTGACTTTATGAGAAATCAGGATATTACAAAACAGAACCAGAGGAATGAAAAAATGCAAGACAATGTGAAATATCTCCTTGGAAAAACCACTGACCTGGAAAATAGATCCAGGAGAGATAATTTAAAAATTATTGGACTACCTGAAAGCCATGATCAAAAAAAGAGCCTAGATACCATCTTTCAGGAAATTATCGAGGAGAACTGCCCTGATATTCTACAGCCACAGGGCAAAATAGAAATTGAAAGAATCCATCGATCACCTCCTCAAATAGATCCCAAAAAGAAATCTCCCAGGAATATTGTTGCCAAATTCCAGAGCTCCCAGATCAAGGAGAAAATACTGCAAGCAGCCAGAAAGAAACAATTTGAGTATTGTGGAAACCCAATCAGAATAATCCAAGATCTGGCAGCTTCTACATTAAGAGATCGAAGGGCTTGGAATGCGATATTCCGGAGGTCAATGGAGCTAGGATTAAAACCTAGAATCACCTACCCAGCAAAACTGAGTATCATGTTCCAAGGCAAAATATGGAGTTTCAATAAAATAGAGGACTTATTTTTCTCAAGCTTTCTCAGTGAAAAGACCAGAACTGAATAGAAAATTTGACTTTCAAACACAAGAATCAAGAGAAGCATGAAAAGGTAATCAAGAAACGGAAATTGCAAGGGACTTACTAAAGTTGGACTGTTTTGTTTACATTCCTACATGGAAAGATGATGAGTATGATTCATGAGACCTCAGTATTAGGGTAGTTGAAGGGAATATGCATGTATGTATGTGTGTATATATATATATATATATATATATATATATATATATATATATATATATATATATATGTTTATGTATATATATAAGTGAATGTGTATGTATGTATATATCTATGTGTATATGTATGTATGTGTATGTATGTGTATATATATATGTTTATATATATGTGTGTATGTATATATATATATATGTAAAAGAGAAAGAGCAGACACAGGGTGAGTTGAAGATGAAGGGAAGATATCTAAAAGAAATAAAATGAAATTAAGGGATGATAGAGTAACATACTGAGAGAGGGAGATAGGGAGAGATAGAATGGGGTGGATTATCTCGCATAAAGGTGGCAAGAGGAAGCAGTTCTATGGGAGGAGGGGAGAGGGCAGGTGAGGGGGGAATGAGTGAACCTTGCTCTCATCAGATTTGGCCTGAGGGGGAATACCATACATACTCAGTTGGGTATCTTACCCCACAGGAAAGAAGAGGGAGGAAGATAAAAAATAAAAATAAAAATAAAATAAAAGGCGGGGGGATGATGGAGGGGAGGGCAGATGGGGGTGGAAGTAATCAAAACAAACACTTTGGAAAGGGGACAGGGTCAAGGGAGAAAATTCAATAAAGCGGGATGGGTTGGGAAGGAGCAAAATGTAGTTAGCCTTTCACAACATGAGTATTGTGGAAGGGTTATACATAATAATACATGTGTGGCCTAGATTGAATTGCTCAACTTCTTAGGGAGGGTGGGTGGGAAGGGAAGAGGGAAGAGAATTTGGAACTCAAAGTTTTAAAATCAGATGTTCAAAAACAAAAAAATTTTTATATGCAACTAAAAAATAAGATACACAGGCAATGGGGTGTAGAAATTTATCTTGCCCTACAAGAAAGGAAGGGAAAAGGGGATGAGAGGGGAGGGGGGTGATAGAGGGGAGGGCTGACTGGGGAACAGGGCAACCAGAATATAAGCCATCTTGGAGTGGGGGGGAGGGTAGAAATGGGGAGAAAATTCGTAATTCAAAATGTTGTGAAAATCAATGCTGAAAACCAAATATGTTAAATAAATAAATTGCATTTAAAAAAAAACACATTTAAGAATGAGAGATACACACAGAGTTAAAATGGAGGGTTGGAGTAGAATTCATTATGCTTAAACTGATGCAAAAAAGGCAGAGTAGCAATTATGATCTCAGACAAAGTTGTGACTAAAATAGATTTAATTAAAAGAGAAAAACAGGGTAACTACATTTTGATAAAAGGTACCACAGACAATGAAACAATATCAATACTGAACCTATATGCACCAAATACTATAGTATCTAAATTTTTAAAAGAAAAATTAAACGAACTATGGGTGGAGATAGATAGTAGTACTATAATAGTAGGGCACTTTAATATTCCCCTCTAAGTACTAGATGAATCCAACCAAAAAATAAACAAGAAAGAAATTAAGGATGTCAATAAAATTTTAAATAAGCTAGATATGATAGCTATCTGGAGAGAATGGAATGAAAATAAAAAGGAATACACCTTTTTCTCAGTGGTTCATGGTACTATTACAAAGACTGACCACATAACAATTTTATAGTTAAAAGCAGAAAAGCAGAAATATTAAAAGTATCCTTTTTCAGATTATAATGCCATAAAAATTACATTTAATAAATGACCACAAAACCCTAGATTAATAACTAATCAAAGATTAAACAACCTAATCTTAAAGAATGAGTGGATTAAAGAACAAATCATTTTAAAAAATCAGCCATTTCATTAAAGAGAATGACAACAAGACAACATATCAAAATGTATGGATATAGCAAAAGCAGTGATTAGAGAAAAATTTTTATCTCTAAATACTTACACCAATAAAAAAGAGAAAGAGCAGATTCATGAATTGGGTATGCAATTTTAAAAATTAGAAAAAGAAGAAATTAAAAATCCCCAATTAAAAACTAAATTGGAAATCCTAAAAATTAAAGGTGAGACTAATAAAATTGAGAGTAAAAAAACCCATTGAATTAATAAATAAAACTAGAAGTTGGTTTTATGAAAAAAACAAATAAAATAGATGAACAATTCGTTAATTTGATTTTAAAAAGGGAAGAAAACCAAATCACTAGTATCAAAAAAGAAAAGAGAAAATATACCACTAATGAAAATGAAATTAAAGCAATTATGAGGAGTTCTTTTGCCCAATTATATGCCAACACATTTGACAATTTAAGTAAAATGGATGAATATTTACAAAAATATGAATTGCCTATATTAGTAGAAGTAGAAATAGAATATTTAAATAGACCTATTTTAGAAAAAGAAATTGAACAGGCCATAAATGAGCTTCCTAAGAGAAAAGTGCCAGGACCAGATGGATTTACAAGTGAATTCTATCAAACTTTTAAAGATAACTAATTCCACTAATATTAAATATGTTATTTGGAATAATAGGTAAAGAAGGGATCCTATCAAATTCCTTTTATGAAGAAAATATGATACTGATGCCTAAACCAGGAAGAGTAAAAGCAGAGAAAATTAATAGACCAATTTCACTAATGTATGCAAAAATCTTTCCTTCCTTCCTTCCTTCCTTCCTTCCTTCCTTCCTTCCTTCCTTCCCTTTCTTTCTTTCTTTCTTTCTTTTCTTTCTTTCTTTCTTTTGTTCTTTCTTTCTTCCTTCCTTCCTTCCTTCCTTCCTTCCCCCAGCACTAGCAGTTTCTACCTTGATCCCCACTGAGAACATTCCTACAAAGATAATGAATTCCATTTTGGCTTTCTATAACAGTCTCCATCTTTCCCCTCCCAGCTCTCTAGGCCTTTGCTCCTATCTATATGGGAATAATACAAAATCTAATCTGCTCTTTTTGGACCCCAATAGGATTGAATAACAAATTTAACTTATATTAAAATCTGAGGCATTTCTAGTTTTGTTACTTGCTTTGCTAGAGGTCTCTATGGTCAGTACTTTTCAGAACTGTAAAATCTTCATTCATTCATTCAGCACCCTCTCTGTGCCCAGCACCAATCAAAGAAGAATAAGATCTGGCCCCATTTTGCAGAAAATTATAATCTAGTTGAAGATCATTGACATATACATATATATATATATATATATATATATATATATATATATATATATATATATATATGTAAAATGTGTGTGTGTGTGTGTGTGTGTGTGTGTGTAGCCATTAAGAAATAAGAGGTAGCAGGGATCCAGGCGTCATAGGTGGCTAGAGAAGGGGGAGAATATCATGGGCTGGAGTAATCTAGAAAACCTCATGGAGGAGGTGGGGCTTGAGTTAAATGTGCAGGATAAGTAAGGTAGTAGAGAGGAGAGAGGGAGGACACTCTGAGGAGCATGAGGAGAGAGTGAAGAATAGCACAAACCAAGGCTTCAAGGCATAAATTAGCATAACATATGCTGGGAAAGGTGAGGAGAATAATCTCCAGAAAGCAGAGAGCTTAGATTTGGTCTTAGTCAAAAATAAGGTTAGACATGTAAGTTGAGACAAGGTACTAATAAATGACCAAAATTGAGATTTATGTAGTGCTTGGAAGTTTAGAAATATTTTTTATTTTAACAGTCCTATTCAGTAGGTAGTACAAGTATCATTTCCACAATTTGACAAATGAGGAGACTGAGGCACAGAGAGGTTACATGAATTGCCAAGAATTGCCAAGGCATTGTTGTGTAGTAAATGGCAGAGTCAAGATTCAAATCTAAGTCTTCAGATGTCCATTCAGTGTTCTTTGTAGAAGCCTGAGTTTCAGGCTAACTAGTTAAAATTATGTTCTCTGACACTGGACCTGTTGAAAGTTCAGGAGCAGGGTAGCGACATGAAAAGAATACTTTAGGGACAAGATGTTAATCTGGCAGAAATGTGTCATTTTTTACTCTATCTACTTTAAATTCATAGCATTATACTAAATGTACACAGGGTCAATCAATATTCAATCTATTAAGCACCTATTATGTGTCATGCTCTGTGCTAAGTAATGAGGAATCAAAGGCAAAAACATGGTCCTGATTTCAAGGAGCTTACATTCTAAGAAAAATCAAGTACCGTTATGGACTTAGCCTTTGTCATGGAGAGCAAGGAGGGCAGGAGCTGCAGGAACTCTCCAAGGAAAAGAATTTAAAAAAACAACAAAACAACAAAACCTAAAGGATGGACCAGCTGATCACAAAAACACAAATACTCATATAAGCCAACCAAGTGTGGTGAATTGGGATAATTCTTTGTCTAATTCAACACCCAGTTAATTACTGGGTACTAGTTGCTAATCCTTTGTTTTTGAAGAGGATCGGTGACGTCATAGGGTGATGTTTTGACTCCCTTGTGAGTTGGCTTTAAGTGAGGCAGAGTTGGACAGAGTCATCAGACTCAGTCTCTCTTCCAGAGTCATCGAGTTCCAGTGGCAAGACCAAAGTCAGGACAACTGGCGGTGACCTGGAATGTAGTGAATGACCAAGCTCTAAGTGCTCCAAGGCACCTGCTTCAGCCTCTTTCATGGCCAATGGAATAAATTGTTCTTGTTTGCCCATTCCACTGGGGGAAGTCTTTATATATACAGGCAAATACCCCAGTAACTCACCTATGGACCCATTGATTACCCTCAACCTGCTTTAGCCAAGATACTTTTATTGGAGTGTGGTAACCGTACATGCTACAGCTTCTTGGAGCCAGAGGTACTGAATTACTGAAGCCCAAACCACAGAGACATTTTTTTTTGCTGCCACTGTCTCTCTTCCCTTGAGTTTTGTTTTGATTTTTGTATTTGAGTCAACTTCTTCAGATCCCTCACATCCTATCCTTTTAGGTCCCTTATTGTCTAACTCTTGGACTTAGCTTGTTCACACTGAAAATGTGATCTCCAACTGAGCAATGACTTCTCAGCCATAGCCCATTCCTACCCTGCTCCCCAAACTAGGGAGGTTCAATCAGAACCTCAGATACCTCCACCATGAAAGACCTTGATGATCCTGACCCTGGACCCACTATAAAGTCCTAGGTAAATGCTGTCAAATGGAAGATGCTCCTTGTACCCATGACACCTAAAAACAAAGTATAATTAGTGGCGAAATTGTATGACAGTAAAATAAAAAGAGATAGGATCATGTATTTTGTCAATTAGGGAGACATAATATTTAGAGGACAGTGAAATAGGTGTTATTCAACACACTTAATAATGACACAGACATTGAGACTTTGTGGTACAGTAGAAAGAGCACTGTATATAGAATCAGATGTCCCGGATTCAGATGCTGACCCTTCCATTTACTACCTTGTGTAAATTATTTTGCTTCTTTAGACCTCAGATTCCCCATCCAGAAAACAAGGAGATTGGACAAGATAACCTCAAAAATTCCTTTCAATTCTAAACCCCACAAAGATTGGCAAAGATAGTGGGATGGTTTGCCATTTCCTTCTCCAGTTCATTTTATAGCTGAGGAAACTGAGGCAAACAGGGTTAAGTGACTTGCCCAGGGTCACACAGCTAGTAGATGTCTGAAGCTGGATTTGAACTCAGGTCTTCCTGATTACAGGCTCTATCTACTGAGCCAACCAGTTGCCCATCAGGGTTAGGCTGAAGGTACTTTTTCTATGAACATATTGAATAAACAGTCCCAGTGAGAAACTCTTAAAAGGCAGATTCTGGTCCCAACTCTGTTGTCAATTGAGCATGTAAACTAGAATCATTCTCAGCCTTCCTGAGCCTCTATTCTATCATCTCTAAAATGGGAATAATGAAGTCATTTTACTTTAAGGGGAGCTCTATATGTTGGAGACGTAGAGTTAAAAAGTTAAAAAAATTATGCTGGGGTGAGGGATGTTTTAATGTTCTCTGTATTCCTGCATTGGAGTCTTCCAATATCTCACCATAGCATGAAGGCAGCCTTGGGTTCTCTGAGACTATACAAATGGAACGCTAGCTCTGACTGGGCTTTGGTGAGGGTCTCTTCAGCTATCATCCAAGAAGGAGTCCAGTGAAGTTCTGGGAGGCACGTGGATCAGGCTGGCCAACAGGTGTTAAACACTTTTGGACCTAGGATTTCACAAATAAAGTCAACCAACAGAAGAGTTGGGATCTGCACTGGTGGACAAGTGTGCCTGGAATGTATTTCTAAATGTTTAACAACTATCTCTCCAGGGGAAAAAAAAGCATGCACAACACACTTTTACATTTAAACTGCGTTATTAACAGTTTCTCCATTATCTTCTTATGTCTAGACAATCATCATAACGATAAATCAAGCCCTGACATATTCAGTCATTTTTCTGACTCTCCATGACCTTATTTGGGATTTTCTTGGCAAAGATACAGAAGTGTTTTGCAATTTCCTTCTCCAGATCATTTTACAGATGAAGCAAAAGGATTAAGTGACTTGCCCAGTAAACACACCTAGTAAAAGTATCTGAGGCAAGATTAGAACTAAAAAAGAAAGAGTCTTCTTGACTCCAAGTAAAGCATTTTATCCGCTGAACCACCCAGCTGCCCTTCCTGATATATAAGGTTTGCCAATTTCCGAGGTGTAAATGCTCACCCTGAAAATTTAACAGAGAGCTCTCCAGCTGACTCCAGTATGCCCCTTATTTTGAAAGGAGTTAGTTGGAATGGCTAATTTTGGGTCATGCAGGGTAGCAGAGCTACTGAAATATAGACATTTATTTCTGTCTCACTTATTAAAAATATCTCACAAAAAAATCAACAGCAAAGCACCTTGGGAAATAAAATGCCAATAAAAATAGGTAGATGAGGAAAGAAGGATTATACTTTGTACACAGGATTGTAAGATCAATTCAGATACATTAATAAGGAAGGCCTTGTTAAAGGAACAGACACTTGGCACAGGGGAACACCAAACTTGGAATCAGGAAGATCCAAGTTCAAATCTGGGCCCAAAAAGAACAAGAAGGGAAAGAAAGGAACTAACAAGGAGGCGCTACCAAGGTTAACTGAGAAGAGGAACGTGTCTTACAAAAGCAGAACAACTTGTCATCCAGAGGAAAAGCTACCAAAACTTACTTTAAAAAGAAAGAAATCCTACAAAAGCCGCAGAGCAATTGGCCACCCCCAGAGGAGCTCGGAGCTACCAAGACTCACCAAGGAAAGGAAAAAGACCTATAGAAGCGTGTTATTTGTCCTTCCTTCTCGAAGAGGACCATGAGATCAGGAAGGTGATGCCGTGACTTGCAAGTGAATTGGATTTGTGAGGGAGGGCTGTGCAAAGTCACCAGCCTCACTGTCTCCTCCAGAGCCATGCGGCAAGATATAGATCAGAACAACTGGAGATGGCCCAGGATGCGGCGGGAGACCATGACCTTTTCCAGAACAAGTCCTACAAAAGCAGCGGTTCAACTGGCCACCCAGAGGAGGAGCTACTAAGGCTCACTGAGGAAAGGAACAATTCCCGTAAAAATAACAGAACTGGCCAACCCAGAGAAAGAGCCTCCTAGGCTTACTTAAGAGAGGAACAATTCCTACAAAAGAAGCAGAAAAATTGGCCGCCTGGAGGAGGAGCTACCAAGGCTTACTGAAGAGAAGAGTAAGTCCTACACAGGCAGCAATTCAACTGTCCACCCCCAGTGGAGAAGCTACTAACATTTTCTGTGGGAAGGCATAATTTCTACAAAAGCATCAGAACAACTAGTCACCGAAGTTGTTGTTGCAGGGAGACGATGACGTGACTTGCAGTTGACTTTGATTTGAGTGAGGGAGGGATGTGCAAGGTAACTAGCCTCACTTTCTCCTCCAGAGCCATACGGGTCCAGTGGCCTGCTAAAGATAAGGATGACTGGAGATGGCCCAGGATGCAATGGGAGACCTTGGCCCATTTAAGCTAAGGCCTTTCCAGGTTCTCACTTTGAGTGATGTAAGGCCCATTCAGTGAATAGGCCTCTTTAAGAAGTTTATTAAAGGATGGCCCCTTTAATCAGAAAGAAAAAAAATCAAACTAGAGGAGCTACCAAGGCTTACTGAGGAGAGGAACAAGTCCTACAAAAGCAGCAGAATGACTGGACACTTAGAGGAGGAGCTTCTAAGGCTTATTTTTTCCTTGAGTATTTTTCCCCCAATTACGTGTAAAGATAGTTTTCAACATTAATTTTTGTAAAATTTTGAGCTCCAATTTTTTTTCTCCCTACCTCTCCCCTTTTCCCCAAGAAAGCAAGTAATCTGATATAGGTTAGAAATGTACAATCATATTAAACATATTTCCACATTAGTCATCTTGTGAAAGAAGAATCAGAACAAATGGAAAAAAAAAAAGAAAAAAAGTAAAAATAGTCTGCTTCGATCTGCATTCCGACTCCATAGTTCTTTCTCTGGGTATGGATGGCATTTTCCATCATGAGTCTTTGGAGCTGTCTTAGAAACTTGCAGAATCAGGAGAACATCGTATACAGCAATAGCTACATTGTACAATGGCCAGCTATGATAGACTTAGCTCTTCTCAGCAATACAATGACCCAAGACAATTCCAAAAGACTCATGGTGGAAAATGCTATCCGCATCCAGAGAAAGAACTATTGAGTCTAAATGCAGATTAAGTCACACTATTTTCACTTTGTTTTTTCCTTTCTTGTGGTTTTCCCTTTGTTCCGACTCTTCTTTCACAACATGACTAATGTGGAAATCTATTTAACATGGTTGTACATGTATAACCTGTATCAGATTACTTGCTGTCTTGGGGAGGGGCAAAGGGAGGGAAGGAAGGAGAAAAATTTGGAACTCAAAATTTTACAAAAATTAATGTTGAAAACTATCTTGACATGTAATTGGAAAAAATTAAATACTATTAAGGAAAAAAATTTAAATAAAAATGCTCTAAATCACTATTGAATAGAGAAATGCAAATTAAAACAACTCTAAAGTACCGCCTCACACCCCTCAGATTTTCTAATATTACAGAAAAAAGAAAATGACAAATATTGGAGGGGACATGCCAAAATTGGGACACTAATGCATTGTTGGTGCAGTCTTGAATGGATCTAACCATCCTGGAGAGCAATTTGGAACTATGCCCAAAGGACTATAAAATTGTGCTTACCCTTTGACCCTTTATGCCTACAACTCAAAGATTTTTTTAAAGGGAAAAGGACTTATATGTACAAAAATATTTATAGCAGCTCTTTTTTCAAGAATTGAAAATTGAGATGTCCATCAATTGGGAAATGGCTGAACAAGTTGTGGTATATGATTGTGATGGAATATTATTATGCTATAAGAAATGATGAGAAGGATGCTTTCAGAAAAATCTTGAAAGGTTTACATGAACTGATGCAAAGTGATGTGAACAGTATCAGGAGAACATTGTACACAGTAACAGCAATATTGTATGTTGATCAACTGTGAATGACTTCGTCATTCTTAGCAATACTATGATCTAAGAAAATTGTGAAAGAGTTAGGATGAAAATCTTCAGAGAAGAATTAATGGAGTCTGAATGTAGATTGAAGTATTTTCTTTTTATTTTATTTTTCTTGGTGAGAGGTTGGTTTTTTTTTTTGGTCTATGTTTTCTTTCACAACATGACTAATATGGAAATATATTTTGCACATGTATAACCTATATCAAAATGCTTGCCTTCTCAATGAGAGGGAGGGGAATACTGGAGAGAATTTGGGAATCAAAATTATTAAAAATGTAAAAAATTGTTTTATATATAATTAGAAAAAATAAAAATATTTTGAAAAAAGAACACAGATAAATAAATTGCTATATAAAAGTGAAAAAAAGATGGGAGGTATCAGAAAGACCTCATGTGTATAGCATTCTCTGTGTATTAGGTGGTGTTTGAGTTGAATCTATAAGGAAATAAGGGTTTCTAAGACAAAGGGGTCAGGAGGGAATATATTTCAAGTATGGGATACAGCCTATTTGAAGATATGGAGGTAGAACATGGAATATTGTGTATGGGAAACAGCAAGTAGATAGCTAGGTGGTGTAATGCATAGAGTGTAGGACACAGAAACAAGAAGACCTGAGCTCAAATCCTGACAATGACACTTAGAAGCTGTGTGATTCTGTGAAAAGTCATTTAACCTAGCTCTTCCTGAGTTTCTTCATGTATAAAAAAAGAAAATAATAGCATCTTCTTCCCTTGGTTATTGTGAGGATAAAATTAGTTAACGTGCAAAGCACTTTGCTAACCTTAAAGCTTCCTATAATGTAGAAATAATTCATTTGGACCCCTACTCTATTCCATTTAGTATTAATCAGTTTGCTATGATTCCATAGGGGTAGTGATTATAAGTTCTATATACTAGGCCCCAGAGCTGTTAATTGTAGATTGTAAGTTCACTTGCTTAACCATAGGAAGCTAACTGGAGGCCTTTCACCCTTGTTTTTCCTTATTATGCTGACAAAGCCCAGTGTAGTGGAGGTGACTCAATGACACAGAAAATCCCCTAACTTATTTTCCTACCTCCAGACCATTCTCGCTTGTCCAACCTGAGGAGGTGACCATCGTATGACCATTTTATGACTACTTAGTCAGTGGAGATGCGGCATGCTTCACCCATTCTGAGACCTCCCTGATGACATACCATTTCTAGCTGATGCATCTTTTTCTTGGCCAGCAAAGCAAGATCTATCAACCAATGGGATTCTGTACTTTGTATACCCTCGTTAGTATGTTCAGATATTAAACATGATATAAAGCCTTATAAAAATAAGGTCATGGAAGAAGTGGGCATCTCAGACTCTGAGGAAGATCTGAAGTCCACTTCATTAGAGGGACCAAGGACCCTTTAATAAAGTGCCGTTGGTTCAGAGCTCTACCCTCAGTCTCTTTTATTGGGTTGGACAGTTTTAATCCCCACATTATATCCTAGTCATTATTATCATTGTCGTCATCATCATCATCATTATGAGGGCCATTTGGCAGGAATGGAGAAGTTGTGATAGAAAGCAATGTGAAAAAAATTTGGAAAGGTAAGTAGCTATGCAGTGTCAGGAATTTTTGAAGAGGATTTTCGGGGACGAGGATAGATGGATAATCCAAAGAGGACTTTGCTGGGATAACACCTATGTGCATCAATGGGGAAAAGAAGTTAAGAGAAGAACTGCAAACTCGGGCTGTACTTTTGTCACCTGCTTTCACTTGGGCTTCTTCCTCCTTTGGTCCTGCCTCTATGGGCCACCCATTCCAATGTGATCCCTTGCTTGTGGCCATGGCCACCAGGGATCACAGGTATGTGCCAAGATGTCCAGCACTTCTGCAACATCTTGGTGGCCACAATTTTATTGGTGCCATGTTTTTTAGCTCTTAATCACTTATCTGAACAAATTTCAGCCAACTCACTCATTCCAAGTAACTTGCCTAGGGCCATCCAGGTTGTACATCTGGGAGCTAGGACTTGAACCCAGGCCTTCTGATTCAGAGATCATTGTATCTTTCCAGAAGAAAAAGAATTGAGTAGTGGAAGGTTCTAAAGGCTGAAGTCACCAAATAAGGATTTTTATCACAAAACTAGACAACCCTCCCTTTTTTATTTGGATTCATTTATATTTGAGGAAAGTAGTAAATGGTAAAAATAAATTTCATGTAAGACTATTTCTTCCTCTGCAGTACAGCCTTTATCTCTGACCTGGAATACTTCAACCTGAAGCTTGGATACGCTTTCCCTGGTTGTTTCACAAGAATTTAGTACCCAAATCCACAACACAAATGCAGCAATGGTCCTAAACCCCAAAATCTCAAACAGGGTGTCTCCACAAAGCACAAATAGGCATCAAGCTTTACTGACTTATTACCATAGTCTGCCCTGGAAATGAGGGATAAAGAAAGCTTTTCCCCTCCACTGTGGACAGTCTACACCTTTATTGCTGAAAGAGGATGTTTTTATTTGCACCGCATTACACCCATAAATTCTATCCACTCAGCAAGTCAAATTATTGCTGGCCTCCAAAATACATTAAGTTTGGGTTTAAATCAGTCACTTTTGAAGATATACTGCAACCCACTTCCTAGCCATATTTGTAATATATTCACCCAGCAAATGTGCTTTCAAATGCATTGTTTGTAGAGTTGTCTTACCTCAGCTGGCCGTGTGAAGATATAAGGAATGAGAGCTCTGATTTGTGATTTCTTTGTGTGTAGCATTGTCCATGCTTCCGACTAATAGGGTAGATAGCTGCCCAAATACCCTTGGTGGTATGATGGGAGAATAGGGCAGAGTGGGGGAGGGGAAAGCACTCTGTGGCTGCAACTAATTAAAATTAGTGATATAATAGTAAAACTAATGGGAAAATATAGTGCCTTCTCTCCTGAGCAGCTTGGCTGCAGATTTGGTGACAATGGACAGCCCTTTTGAGGTGATTGGGAGAAGGGAGAAGCCAGTGAATTATATGGGGATGCTTAATGGGCTATGGCAACATTAAGGTATGCTTAATGGAGATGTTCAAATTTTTTTCACTTATCAAGACTTCCCATTTTACAGAGTATTACACATTTGTGTACATCATCAATTGTCATCCAAGAATTTCAGTGTGATAAACTGGTCCACAGTGTAGCGCTACAACTAAGCCAATTATCATTTTAAGTGACTACAGGGAGTGGGAGTTGGGAAAAAAGAGGCAGACTGCTCAAGCTGGGAAACAGTACATTTTTCCTTTTAGAAATAACAAAAGCATGTTCATTTGAACTTCTTTTTGTTGATCTTCACCAAAATTCCCCCTCTCTTTTGTGATCCAGACCCAGGATTTCATCAGTGTACAGAGCACCCGTTTTTTAAACAAAAAAATCTGGACCTGTGATTTTGTCATTGATAGTAATTCCCAGTATGGAAACTGCCTTTCCTGATGCAGGTAGCCTACTCCTCTATAACTTATAGCTGTAGAGAGTTGCACACAGCACTGAGAGGTTGTGACTTGTCCATGGTCACATAACAAGCATGGGTCAGAGGCAGTACATACATTCAGATCTTCCTGACCACAAGGTTAGACCCTTCTCTGTTGTACTATGTTACTTCTTGCCCAAAATGATGGAGGGAAAATGTACAGGGGAGCTCAAACTTAGTGGCACTGTTAGGGACTGTTGGGAAACTGGACATTTTGAGTATTCAGATGTAACACTGGCCATGTTCCTTCTGAAGTTTCTTTAGCATATCTACCTTTTTCCCTAAGTCCCTGCTGTCAGATAATAGTTACTGTGAACTTCCCGTTAGCTCAGTGGATACCCTCACTGTTCTACAAATCGGTAACATCTTAAAGAATCTAAAAGGTGGATGACTAAGATTTCCCTTTGGTTAAAACAATTTACTTTTCCTCTTTCTGAGAGCTTAATCTGTTTGTGAGATCCATTTCCCACCTTTGTATATCAACTTATTTTAAATAAATAGCTAATACATCTCAAAACATGAATTTCACATGAGCCCCTCTCCAACTGCATTTGTGGAACTGGCTGGTATCTATTATGTTCTACCCCGCTGCCTTGATACATGGTGTTTTCTCAATGGACCCTGGAACTGTCACATTTCATCTTAAGCTGTATAAATGACACTTCAAAGTCAAACATGATGACAATGACTATGTCTCCTCTAAGCAAATGTTTCTAAATTTGGTAGTTATTTGTCCCAACATCCTTCCGCATCCCTGCCAAGTAGCCTTTTCTCCCATATTTTTTCTGTGTGAATCACTTGAGAGTATTAAAGATAAAGTAGGATTTAAACTGGATCAGGTGTGGAGGGTGGGGCCAATTTTCATTCAATAGACATTTACCAAGCACCAACTACATGAAAAGTACTGGGAATAAGAAAACAAAAGCGAAAGACAGCTCTCTGTCCATAGAGGTTTGTATTCTCCTGAATCTAAAGGGCTTTCACTGTCTGGGTTGCTCTCCCCATAACAATGCCCATTTGGGGTACAAAGACAAAAGGGTGTGTGAGGTGTTCAGGAAGGGCTAGCAGCTCTGATATGAGGGCTTGCTGAATTCTTTTCAGGGCTGCTCATCCACCTTTGGTATTTACCTGCCACCCAACTCTCACCTGTGGCTCTCAGAAGCTATAGCATGCACAATGACCATACCCTGTCAAACCATTTTGGCGGACAGGCTAAGCCAGATTGAGGGTAACTGACAGGCCTCAAACCCATCAACAAATTAGGGAGATGTCTGCCTCGAGCCTGTGAGTGAGTAGATGAGAACAATTTGTTCCAATGATCACAAATGTGGCTGAAGAAGGCATTGTGGAAAGCTTAAAGCTTCATCAGACATCAAAGATGCCAAAGTCATCTACTGCACCCCGGGCCATCACCAGTCATCCTGACTTTGGTTCTGCCACTGGACTTTGAAGACTCTGGAAAAGAGAATGAAGCTGATGACTTTGTGCAACTCTGCCTCACTTAAATCCAATTTACCCTAGGATGTCATTGGTCCTCTTTGAAAACAAAGGACAGACAACAACATAGGCAAAAATGAAATATTCTCCCTTCTCAGGGAGTTTACATTGTACTGGATAAAGTGGAATACTAATGGATAACACTCTCATTAGTGGTCATGTCACACTGGTGATTCATGTTCCCATTCCATTCCACTGCAATTTGATCCTTATCACGTTTTCCCCCATCTTAGACTTTTGATCTTGAATAGTATGAAGTTAGAGTATCAATTATAGATTTCATCAAGACATTTGACAAAGTCAAGCTATTCCCAAGGATGTGATAGAGAGATGCAGATTAGACATCGGTGTAGCTAGGTGGATTGGCTAAATGACTGGGCTTGAAAAAAAGATATTATTGGTTTGATATCATCTAGGCTGGAGGTCTGCAGTGGAGTGACCCAAGGATCCATTTCTGTCTTCATGCCAGGCAGCATTTTTGTTAGTTACTTTATGATCAGTACCCAGTTTTATCTTTCAAACCCTGCCTTAACTTGGCTCGGATATCTTGGAATGACAGGGACTATTTTTAATACTTTATCTTTAGTATCCTACTTTATCTAGTACAAAATAAGCTCCCTGAGAGGAGGGCATTTTTGTCTATGTACCCCTTGTGCATAGGCACAGTGCCTCACCCAAAGGAGACCCTCAGTGAATTTTTATTGAATTGAATTGATCATGACAGCCAATCAAAAAGTGTTTGGTCTGAAACTCTTTTCACTGAATGTAGCTGAATATTTGAAGCGTCTGAAACAGATGTCCTAATGGAACATTTTGTAGACCAGGTTTGGCTCCCATGACATGAAACTACCACCCACAACTTTATGCACTGGTTAATTCCATCTCAACACATTTACTTTCAGTAATGTAAATATGGCCTAAGTCCAGAAAGAAGATTATTTCTAAATGCAGAGGGCATCTCATTTTGGCTTAAATAATATTGCATTTCATTGGGGAGAGTCAAGCTCAGTATTTTTTATTATTATACTATTAACATTTATTGAGTGTTAATAGTGAGCTTGGACATAACAAGAGAGTCACAGTGCTTGCCCGTTTGCCATATTGTGGGGACAGCATGTTCTTGACAATCTTGGATTATACCAAGCACACTATCGACTCCCAATGAAGTTATTTGCTACTAATTTCCTGAACATCTGTGCATTGGATTCATTAAATGGATAATGAATCTGGACATATAAGATTCATAAAAATATTCATATCTGACATTAACAAAATGGCATTCCTGTCTTATTTCTGTACGTGATGTCCTGCAGTCAATCTCACTTTTGTGGATGACTATAACTTTGGCAGGCATGACTAGTTGACTGAATGACTGATTATAGGCAACACACCCCATCTCTCTTACATGACTCTGGAGCAAAGACTCAAGTTGATCAAAGGACCCTAGAATAGAAATCAGAGTCACACAACTTAAGCTTTAGTAGAGACCTCAGTGGCCATCTTACATGCCAGCCTCTACATAAAAGGAATCTTTATCATATCATATGCAATAAGTACTCATTAAGCTTCCATTTGAAGACCTTCCTCTCTCTAGGTGGCACAATAGATAGAGAATTGGACTTAGAATAAGGAACTCATCTTCACGTGTTCAAGTCCAGCTTCAGACACTTACTAGCTGTGTGACCCTGTGACCCAAGACACTTAACCCCGTTTGCCTGTTTCCTTTTCTGTAAAATGAACTGTAGAATAAAATGGCAAAACACTGTAGTATCTTTGCGCAGAAAACCCCAAATGGGGTCACAAAGAATTGGGCACAGCTGAACAACAACAAACCTCTCTAGGTAGCCCCTTCCACTTCTGAATAGCCCTAAATGTCAAGAAGCTTTTCCTCTCTTCTAGCTTTAACTGGTCCATTTATAAATTCTACCCAGTGGTTTTGGATCTGCTTTCTGGAATCAAACAGAATTGGTCTAAACCATTCTCATAGGCAGCTTCAAATACTTAAAATTTAAGTATTGTGTGCCCCTGTGTCTTTTCTTCATAGGCTAGAAATGTCCTGTTCCTTCCAACACGGGAATGAGACACCAGTGATCAATGGGGATTTGGGGAGAGAAGAAGCACCAGATATAACTTTAATAAATCTACTGTCATTAAGAATAAATGTGTATTGTGCCAGACTCCATAAAATCATAGGTTTAAAGATGGAGAAGACTTTAGAGGTCATCCAGTCTAGTTCCCTTATATCTGAGATGAAGAAACTGAAACCCTGTGACGTGCAACGATTTATGTAAGGTCACACCATACTAAGCAAAAGGGCCAGAATTTGAACCCAGGTCCTTTGATTCCAAAGCCATCCAAGTTATGGGAAATAAAAAAAACCTTGATGTCTTAGATTTTTACTGTGTATTTTTCCCTCAGACTTGCAATTTTTCAGTGTGGGGAACCCAATGTAGAAATGTCTTCTATTGTGCAGTCTGGAAACTTATCTGGGAGTGATAGTTTTAGAGAGCTTCTCAGGACATCAGAAGGTTAAGTGTCTTGCCTGTGTAACAAAGATAATACATGTCAAGGACAGGTTAAATGAATAACCCAATTCCACAGAGTAAGTTAATGACAGCTACTACTATGACCAAAGTTTTCCCTGATTCCATTTCTGGTTTTTTATCCACTTATGTCATGTGGCCTGAGGTCATACTTATCAAGTCCATTATTCGCCGTGCAACTATTCTTGGGGAGTTAATAAGTCTTAAGATCAATCAAAAGGGCAGCATATGTAATTGGGGGTAGGGGGAGCAGTAGAGCGGTAGTCATGGGAACCGAGTTGTGGCCCCAGTCTACCATTAACTAGCTATGTGGAATTGGGTTACTCACCTAATCTATAGGCTTTCTCATATGAAGAATGAGGAATTTAGATCCCTAGATCTAGTTCATCTCTAAAAATTTTAAGGTCTTTCTCCCCTAAGGAAATGGGCATAGAGGAGATAACCAAAAAGATGGTAAATAATTATGATCTCCTTTGCACAAGGTAAGCAGATGTGAATGGGAGCTGTTTTGCCCACACACTCATTCAGAAAGTAACACAACTTGAAATTAAATTCTGGTAAGCTTTTTTCTTGATTACCTTTAAGAGAGACCATAGTAAAGTTCAATCTGACCTCATATAGATGACCTACATATAGATATTTTTTAAATCTTTCCATTTTTTAAGCATGAAGTGACTAAAAATTTAGTCTGAAGAAGTGCTAATATGGCTCCTCTACCTTCCATATCTCAAGAAGGCACCGTTCTTAGCCCCCTGTGGAGAACGGAAGAGGCAGGATGGTTTCTGGGACAGGGCACTGGACTTGGAATCAGGAGAACCTGGGTTCAAATCCTGTCTCAAACACATACTAGGTTTATGATCTTAGGCAAGTTACTTAACCTTCACTGTGCCTCAGTTTCCTCATCTGCAATATAAGTGTGTGTGGGGTGGTGAGGGCAAGTGAACTAAGGGACCTTCTAACTCTATGATCCTATGAAGTGAATTTATCTACTTTATTGGCTTATAGTATAACTTCTCTCCCAAAACAGGTCTGAGTTCACAAGGACTCTGATATACTGGAGACTTCTCTTAAATTAATACTCTCTAACTTATGTCCCTACCCAATGTTTCCCTTGGGAACATTCATTCATTCATTCATTAAGCAAGTATTTATTGAATATTTTGCATGATTATACATGTATAACCTATATCAAATTGCTTGCCTTCTCAAGGAGGGGGGAGGGAAGGAAGAAAGGGAGAGAATTTGGAACTCAAATTTTTAAAAAACAACATGTAATTGGGAAAAATGAAATATTAAATATCTCAAAAGATAAGTATTTATTAAGTGCCTACTTTGTGCTAGGCTTTAGAGATAGGGATACAAACTGATGGCATGATTTCATTGATATGGAGATCTCACTGATAAGGAAATTCCTTCTACCAATAGAAGTCTGCATCTTCTCAGCAACTTGGACAGTTAGGGCACTGAGAAAATAAGTGACTTCCCCAGTGGCACCCAGTTGGAATGTCCAGAGGCACAAGTCAAACTCTGAGGCTTGCTCTCTATTCAATACTACAGAACTTCCTCTTGGTATTGAAGATTCAAAGCCAAAATAGAAACAGTTCCTATCAAGGAGAAGCTTGTATTATATTGGGGAAAACAGCACATGCACAGATATTTAACTACAAAATAAACCCCAAGTAGGTATACAGTAACTGTGGGAAGGAAGACACAAGTACCTGAAGAAGGGATTGGCATCGGTCTCCAGGAGGAAATGGCACATGAAGGAGAATTTTACAACCAGCCAGGGACTCCGAGGCAGATGTGAAAAGGGAGCTGGTTTGGGGTATAAAAGATAGCCTATTTGAAGCCTTGAAAAGAGGCCATGAGGTGTCTTGTGTGGGGGAAACCAAGGGGGCTAATTTGGCTAGAATGTGATTTTGTAAAGTTGGTTGGTTATTGTCTTTCATTCTCAAAGAGGACCAAAATGACATCACTATGTTAGACTGTGGCTGATCAGACCAATACAAGTTCAGAATATTCTACCATAGGTTGGGCACAAATAGTCCACGTGAACATTTGGAGTAGATTCTCTAAATTTGCCCGTCTTGAGCTTCTTTTGAGCTACTTCAGTTCTCCTTTGTACAGTACCTTTTCTAATGAGGGTATGCCATGCTGAGCAGTTTTGTGCCAGTGTCTCCAATGTCACACCATCAAGTCCAAATTTCTTAAGAGAGACCTTGAGAGTGTCTTTGTATCGCTTCTTCCGACACCATGTGAGCTCTTGCTCATATGAGTTCTCCATAAAATAGTCTTTTAGGCAAGTATATGTTTGACATTTGAGCAACATGGCCAGTCCATCAGAGTTGCACCCTCTGCAGTAGTTTGAATGGTTGGCAGTCTAGTTCTAGAAAGGACCTCGGTGTCTAGTATCTTATCCTGCCAGGTGATCTTCAAAATTTTCCTAAGACAATTCAAATGCAAGTGATTCAGCTTCCTGGCATGGAGCTGGTAGACTGTCCAGGTTTCATACAACAGTGAGGCCAGCATAACAGCTCTATAAACCTTCAGTTTGGTAGTCAGTCTGATACTTCTCTCCCACACCTTCCTTCAGAGCCTCCCAAACACGGAGCTAGCTCTGGCAATGAGTGTGTGTCAACCTCATTATCAATGTATACATCCCTGGAAAGTAGACTGCCAAGGTAAGTGAACTTATCACAGCATTCAAAACCTCTCCATTTCTGGTAACTGATGGTTCCACATATGGATGGTATGGTGGTGGCTGATGGAGCACTTGTGTTTTCTTGGTGTTGTTAGGCCAATATTATCACAGGCAGCAGAGAATCGATCCATATTTTGTTGCATCTCAGCTTCAGAGGCTGCATTGAGTGCACAATCATCTGCAAAATAAAACTCTCTCCACTTTGGTCTTGACTTGTAGCCTTTTCAAGTTGAAGAATTTGCCATCAGTGTGGTAGCTGACCTTCATGCCGCATTCATCCTCATCGAAAGTATTTGACAACATGGCTGAAAACATCATGCGAAAAAGCGTGGGAGCAAGCACACAGCCTTTGTTTCACTCCATTGGTGACTGGTAAAGTGCAAAAGCATTGTCCATTATCCGGAACCAGGTAAGCATGCTGTAATAAAATTGGTGCACAATACTGATAAACTCCTCCAGGCAACCAAATTTTGATATAATTTTCTATAAGCCCTCATGACTGACAGTATCAGATCTAAAAACATTGTGTGCAGACCTCTTGGTCAGATCTAAAAACACTGCGTACAGACCTCTGTTCTGTTCCTGATATTTCTCCTAAAGCTGTCAGGCAGCAAACACCATATTGACCATTCCTCAGCTCTTTCTGAAGCTGGCTCTCAGGCAGATGACCATCTTCCAGGTGAACAATCAGTATGTAGAGGAGGACCCTGGCAAGAATCTTGCCAGCAATGACTAAGAGAGAGAACCCCCATGATTGTCACAGGACAATCTATTTCCTTTATCTTTTTTTTTTTTGTAGAGATGGACAGTGGAGGTGTCCTTGAACTGCTGAGGGATAACCTCCTCTTGCCATACAATCCAGAAATTTTCAGTCAGCTGTTATATGAGCAATGGAGCTCCCACCTTATAAATCTCAGCTGGAATAGAATCAGCTCCAGGCGTTTTGCCATGCAAAAGGAGCTTAATGACATTCAAAACCTCTTCTTCAGTTGGAACTTCAGTTAGGGAGGGACTGACTTCAACCTGAGGTAAACAGTTAATGGCTTTAGCATTGGTTGAAGATAGTCTGTTGAGAACACTATGGAAGTGTTCATCCCATCCCTCTAGGATCATGTCCTTATCACTAATCAATGTAGCTCCATCAGCCCTGAATAGTTGAGATACACCATAGGTCTTTGGCCCATAAATAGCCTTCAGAACATCATAAAACCACTTTGAATTGTTACTATCTGCAGAAAACTGAATTTCATCTGCCTTCTTACTCAGCCAAGAATCCTGCATCTCTCCAAGCATTCTCTGTAAGGGAGAATTTTGATGTAATTAAATGCTGTCTTGATGGATGAACTATCCTGCTGGTAAACTCTGTGGATTTCTCATTTTTCATTTAGCAGCTTCTGAATTTCCCCGCCATTTTTGTCAAACCAGCCTTGATATTTGCAAGTTCTGCAAGTTCTGATCCAGATGGGCAAATGTGGTGCTATACACCCATCTCTGAGAGCTGCCCACTCCTTTTCTGTTCTACTGTTGCCAACTGTGTGTTGACTCAACTTACCCTCCAAGTTTCCAAGCTTGTCCTCTTTTGGCACAATGATGATAAGGTTCTCCAGGTCTTCGTAAAATTTTTCTTTGACCTCATCATTGTTGCTCATAGTGGGAGCATATGCATTGGTGATGGTGGTATGTCATTTTCCTACAAGTGGCAATTGCACTGTTATGATCTTGTTGTCCACTCCTTTTGGTAGGCATGCAAGCTTCTTGACTAGATTAGTTTTGATTGCAAAACCTGTACCAGCTCTGACTTCAGTAAGCTGGCCTTCATTTGCCACCTTTGTTTCACTGAGTTCTCTTGCAAAAAGAGCTGCTCATCTGTGTTGTCTATAAGTGTGCACATGTGCCAATGATGAGTGGAATCATCTTTGCAGAAGTTTTTGTACATTTTTGTGTGTTTCAACCACAGGGTGGGATCCTTGCCTGCCATGGCAATCAGGCCAGGGTTGGGTAAGCAGACAATTTTTAGGGCACCTTTTCTAGTCCCTTCCTCACACCAGGAGGTAAGCAGTGTGATCCTTAAAAGACTGCTCAGAAACCCAGGAGGCTGCTGAATTTTACTGCTGCTTCCAGTGAGAAGATGACCCTATGGCCTGGGTCGCCTGTATGCAGGGTTTTGACTACAGCTCCTACTGTATCTGCACCTGCTGCTTCATCACAGGACTTTGAGATAGGTAAAAATGGTAAAATAGTATGAGTGGTATCTTTTGATTTATGGTAAATTGGATTTAAGTGAGGCAGAGTTGCACAAAGTCATTGGCCTCACTGTCTTCCAGTCATCACAGCCCAATGGCAAGACAGAGTCAAGATAACTGGTGATGGCTCGAGATGCATTGGATGACCTTGGCATCTTCTATGTCTAACCAAGCTCTAAGTGCTCCACAGTGCCTGATTCAGCCACCTTCATGACCGCCCATTCCACCCAGGGAAGTCTTCACATGTTTGGGCTAGAAACCCCGTAACTCACCAGTGGGTTTGAGATCCATCAGTTACCCTCAGTCTGGTTTAGCTCCTCTGCTAAATAGTTTACAGGGAAGTGGCTTCTGTGCATGCTACAGTTTCTTGGAGCCACAGGTGCTGATGTTGCTACCAACTTGCTAGGTACCATTCACTGCTTTCTTAGAAAAAGTGTTTCAGCTCTTTTAGAATGAGTCTCCCCCATATTAAAATGCCGTGCAACTACTAAATAAATATACTTCCACTCTTCTTTCATGTACCTGTTCAGACCTATGGTCCCACTCAGCTAGCCCATGAAAAAAATGTAGATATCCAGACATTTCTGACTCACCTATCTCAATCTATAGTTCTCAACCCTTAGTCTTAAGCAGGTTAGGGCAAATGAAATCCTTTTGACCTCTTCCCTACCTCAATGTATGCTACCTTAATGGTTATCACTTCCTGCTGAATTTCTTTGTAGCCAAGGAAAAACAGTTTTACTCCTTTCTATTTGTTTGTACTGACTTGCATCTTCCCACTGATGTCAGGCTAAGTGTAACCTGGAAACTTGGAGAAGAATCAGAAATGCCCTAGAGATGTCTTTAGTTTGAGCATTCATTCATTCATTCAACAAGCATTTGTTAAATGCCATCTTTGTGTCAGGCACTGTGCTAAGGACTGGGGATACAAACAAAACAAAACCCAAAAAGGTAAAAAATACAGTCCCAGGAGTTCAGCATCTAATGATGGAGACAATATTCAAGCAAGCTATAGATAGGAGAACCTGGAGAGAATCTTAGAGGCAGGACACAAGCATAAAGAGGAACTGGAAAAGTCTTCCTGAGGAAGAAAAAACAAGTCAAAGCAGCCAAAATATGGCAGCTGACACCAGAAACAGCGAAGGTTCTTGCCCACTCCCTGCCCCCCACCCCCAACTAGCAATGTAGAGAAATATCTTCTGATTCTTTTCCAGGGTGTATTGCATATATTTTTGGCAAAAGTCATCCCAGGGAAATGAGTAAAAGAGTGATAAGAATTGTTAATGAAACTTTCAGTAAAATTGAAAATGAATGCTCACTCCTATGTTTACATAATATGAAGTAAATACTTTATTGAATTTCAGTAAAATTAAAAATGAACATTCACTCCAATGTTTTCATAATGTATGTTAAATATATTCTCATATAACACTGAAGAAGAGTCCTATTTAATATCTTGCTGCCTTCAACTCTGCCAACCTGGACATATTCTCTCTCTCTGTCTCTGTCTCTCTCTGTCTCTCTCTCTGTCTCTCTGTCTCTCTCTCTCTGTCTCTCTCTCTGTCTCTCTGTCTCTCTCTCTGTCTCTCTCTCTCTCTCTCTCTCTCTCTCTCTGTCTCTCTCTCTCTGTCTCCTCTTTTCCTTTTCCTCTAGACCCCTCCCCCACCTCTTCTTCTTACCCCAAGTCATCAAAGTTTCCAAAGAAAAGCAAGATCTTAAAAATTCAGGAGATGTTGCAACCATTTGCTCCTCATGACTCATGTAACAACATCCCTTGCTAAAGGGAATTACATGAGAAAATTGAATAGCACATAGAGGAGAGCCCCCAAATAATCCCTGAACAGAATGAAAGGACCTATTAAGGGACTTAATTTTTCTCCAGTGACCCTTTCCTTTTATGGCAAAGAGTTCTGAAGATGACTCCTAACTTTTATTACATAGGCAGAACTGCCTTATTAATTAAAAACATTTCCATGGGAGGCTAAGTGCTATTTATTGTTGTAGTCAATGGCCATCAAAATGTCCTATTAGTGTCGCTTAAAAAATACTTTTCATCTAAAGAGATGGAAAGGTGAAAATGAATTGATTCATTATATAATAGATTGAATTTTAAATTACCTCTCATACTTTTTTTTTAAGCTTGGAGCTGAATTTTACAAAGTTCCACTGAGATGTTTCCCACTTTTATATTTTTGCACATGCAGAATCCTGGTTCTAACCTTAAGGATTCCTCAAGATGCAATACAAAGTCCTCCCCTCCATAAAGCCTTACTGACCTGGAGTGGAATGAATATTCTTTCTATGGATATCCCTAGGCAAGTCACTTAACCCTGTTTGCCTCAGTTTCCTCATCTGTAAAATGAACTGGAGAAGGAAATGGCAAACCACTTCAGTATCTTTGCCAAGAAAATCCCAAAAGGGGTCATGAAGAGTCAGACACAAGTGAAATGACTGAACAACCACAAAATCACTCCTCACACTCTAAACTGAGGACCTCACTTCAAAATTCAGTGAAAAAATTGAGACCATTTACCAATCACTCCCACTTATCCCTTTCTCCTCATCTTACATACTTTTAACACCACCCCCATACTATTTCCTGTTTTACCCTAGTCTCTGATGAAAAAGATATCCCTTCCCTTTGCCATGGACAACCCCTCTACATCCCATTTCTTCCAGTACCTCTAGCAGATTGCCCCAATTCTCATCCCTACTCTGTAATGGTCAATCTTTCCCTATCTCATTGACTTTCTCTGCTACCTATAAACATACCTATTTCTCCTTCATCCTCAAAAAACCCTCACTTGACCAATTCATGTATCCCCACTAGCCATCGTCCCTTGTCTCTCCCTCTTTTATGGCTGAACTCCTTGCTTTTCTACTGCCTTTCCTTCTTTGCCCTCTCTTCTTAACTGTATGTTGTCTGGTTTCCAACTTCATCATTCAACTGATATTACTCTCTCCAAAGTTACTAATGACTTTTAATAAAATTATTTTATTTTTAATTTATGGACTAAAACAAGCATTTCCATAACATATTATTATAAAAAAGATAATTGCACATGAAACTTCAAACCTATTATGTACAACTTACTATTCCTTTTAAATATATAATAAAGTTTTGTAAATTTCTTTTTTCTTCCCTCCCCCCAACTCCTGCCCTAGAGATGGCTACCATTAGACACAAATATGTGTGTGTATATACACACACATATATATATATATGTAAAATCATTCTGTACGTACTTCCATTTCTCATTATTTCTCTAGATACAGATAGCATCTTCCTTCATATGTCCTTTTTAATCAACAAATCTAATGAATGGCATTTTCCCAATCCTCATCCTTCTTGACCTTTCTGTAGTATTTGATACTGTTGATCATCTTCTGTTCCTGGGTTTTTGAGACACTTCTTTCTCTTGGTTCTCCTCCTATCTATCTGAGAGTTCCTTCTCAGTCTCCTTTGCTGGATCTTCTTCCACGTCATACCCCCCCAACTGTGGGTGCTCCTGAAGGTTCTGCCTTGGTAACTTAGTGATCTCATCAATTCTTATTGATTGATTTTTCACCTCCAGGCTAATGATTCTCAGATTTATGTATTGGCCCCTTGTCTCTTTCCCCATCTCCAGGCCTGCATTACCACCTGCCTATTGGACATTTTAAACTGCATACCCCAATCTCTCCCTATATAGGAGACAACTCATTAACTTTCCCCTAAAACTGAACCATCCTACTAAACTTCCCAATTACTGCCCAGGTTGCTACCACCTTCCCATTCACCTACATTTGCAATCTGGGTATCTTACTCGACTCCTCACTCTCAGTCATCTATATATCCAACTGGTAACCAAATTTTACCATTTATATGCAGAATAATTCTTATAAATTCTCTTTTCTTCATTCACTTAGTTATCACCCTGGTTCAGGTTTTCATCACCTCTCACCTACACTAAATGCAATAGCTTCCTAATTTTTCTCCCTGTTTCAAATCTCTCCTTTATTCAATTCATCCTCTACAATCTACCAAAAACACTACTTAATCACAGGTCTCATCAAGCCAGCTCTTCCTTCCCACCTACCAATTTACCCATTAAAGTCTAACGACTCCTTGAGGTCCTTATTACCTCAAGGATTCAACTTAAAATCCTTTGTTGGGAATTTATAGTTCACCACAACATGGTCTCTTCCCTTCCAGGCATCTTAAACACGTTTTCCCTCCACACATTCTACAGTCTAGCCCATACTAGCTTATTTGCTGTGATGTTCCACCTCTTGCCTTCATATTGAATGCCAAAAATGTATGAGTTGCCTTCCCAACTCACCTGTATTTCTTAGAATTCCTGGCTTCCTTTAAAATTCTGCTCGAACACCGTCTTCAGCAGAAGGCCTTTCCCAGTTCCTCTCCTATCCCTCCCTCTCCACCCCTCTTCCAGTGCTAGTGCCTTTTCCTCCAAAGTACCCTTCCATCTATTCTATAAGTACCTTCTGTATACTTATCTATGCTTTAATAGCTTAAAACTGCACTGAGACTTTTGGGACATTCTGTATATTTTCTCTCCCATTTTTGTGGACCAGAGCTACTTTTGCTTTTTCTTTGTGTTCTAAGCACTTAATACTAAGTACTTAAGAAATTTTTGTTGATTGATTGATTGTTGGGTACCTACTACCTCCCTGGACCATACACATACAGATAAATAATGATTTAAAAATATTTTTATACTAATTTTACATAGAGTTGTCAAATGGGCCACAGATAGAGCCACATCTCATAATTAGCTTTTGTGTCTAGAAGCTCACCAATAAGACTTCCCATGGGCTCAGAGTGAGAGAAAAAGATACCCTCTGTACCCATGCCCAATTCTCTAATGACCTCAGCTTATGTTGTTATGAATTAGAAAATACTTAAATTTCCTTCTTGTCGTGTTCTTAGACAACTGATAGGAAAAGATTTGGGTTGTTGGTTTCAAAGCTATATGTTTACAAACATCTGAGTAATCAATAAAAGTATTTTTAAAAATATTTACTAAATCAACTGTTTTATTTGTGCAATATGAAAAAGTTTAATTTTATGGTTTTGGTTTTGTTTTTAGCTGAAACAATTATTAATTTTGGCATTTAGTAGATACCTAGTTGGTGGGAGGGAGAGGTTACAAGGAACAATAGAGTGGGGCCAGAAAGTATAATGAGATGCCCTCTTCAGGATTATTCTATCACTACAAATAAACTCTGTAGTGCAAAGGGAGAATTGTCAACAAAGGAACATTGAAGTGTACCCACTATATGCTTATCTTCCCATACTAAGGAGAGGCTAAAAGGGAAGGGTCGCCTGAATAAATCAGTGATTAAATATCATGACTGCTTTTTTTTACCTTCTTATGCTCTTAAAATACTTCTACCATCTATAAACCATACTATTTAAAAATCCCTATTTTTAATCCCATTTTATCAAGTTATAGAGTGTCTGATATACATGATGGTTATAACAACATGAAACAAACATCTGGATAAAAACCAAAAGATCCGGTGAATTGTCCAGACATTGCTAAACATCCAAAAGTTTGGCATCATGAATTAAAAAAAGCATCTTGATATGTTTCCATTGATGATCAGAGAATCATATAAATGTACAGACATATATACGGATATACACACATATCATATATACAGATATGTATTACATACTGAATTATGTCTATATGATTCTATGATCATGTGAGTCAAATATATAGAATCATATCTGATTCTGTGATCATCTATGGAAACATGTATGTATATACATATATACATATGTGGAGAAAGAAAGAGAGAAAGAAAGGGAAGAGAGGAAGAACGAGAGAGCGGGAGGAAGAGAACTCAGAGTGATCTTTTTAAGACTAGCTAATCTAAATCTCTCGTTTTACTGATGTGAGAACTGAAGCTTAGAGAAGTTGGATAACTTGTTGAAAGCCAAACTTGTAGAGGCAGGATCGGAACCAAGGTCTGCTGACTCTGAAGCAAGAGCTCTTCCCAATGTATCATTCTGTCACTCTTACTGTAATAAGGCCATAAAAATATGGAACTTTATGGACCTTGGAAATTATACAGTCAAAAACCATCTATATCTTTTGACCCACAATACTACTACTGGGTATATACCCACAATGAGTTTCAAGCCCCCCCAAAAAAGTCCCATATCATCATGAGCAAGTATTTATTAAGCACCTATGCACCAGGTACTTCCATATATAACAAAATATTAACAACTGTACTTTTATAGTAGCAGAGAACTGGAAACAAAGTGGGGACCCATTGATCAAAGAATGGCTAAACAAATTGTGATATATTAATGTACTAGAATATGATTTGCAATGTAAGAAACAACAAATCTGAGGAATTCGGAGAAAATGGGAAGACCTATAGGAATGGATGAAAAGCAAAGTGACCAGGACGAGGAAAATTACTTACACAGTAACAAGACCGTACGTGAAAAGCATGGCAAGGTGATGAAGCCCAATGCTTTGTGAACATAAAGAACAACTGTGGTCCTGGAGAAGAGATTACTAAATACACCTCCCTCTCTTGGTTGGAGACATGGAAGACTATGAGTGTGAAGTCTGTGGCTATGAAATGTTGCATATGTTATTAGATTTAGTTAATATGTTTGTTGGTTTTGTTTAACTCTTTTCTCTTTGTTACTAGGAGAAAATTAACTGATGGGTTGAATAAGGGAATAGACATGTTGAAAAATGATAATGGTATAAAAATAACAACTGAATAAGGTTTTTTTTAAAAGAAATTACATGAAATTTAATTTTTTTAAAGAGAAATCATCCCATCTAATTCTCTGATTTTTTTCAAATGAGGAAGTTGAGATACATTAATTTTAAAATAACCTGTCCAAAATTAGAGTTAGTTGGTGGCAAGATGAGGACTTGAACCCAGGTCTCCAGTGCTGAAGACAGAAC
This sequence comes from Trichosurus vulpecula, assembly GCF_011100635.1. Taxonomy (NCBI): domain Eukaryota; kingdom Metazoa; phylum Chordata; class Mammalia; order Diprotodontia; family Phalangeridae; genus Trichosurus; species Trichosurus vulpecula. The sequence goes on from NC_050574.1 coordinate 231,931,322, forward strand.
ACTTCCTACTATCCCATGCAGCCTCTCCATACAGTTGTTGAATTACATTTAGGATTTTCTTTTCTGAGATGTTTTTAAGCAATGAAATGAAAATGATTCCTTGAATTAATTATTTAACTTCCTAGTTTTACTTGTATTCACCATGCTTGTTAAAATAGGAGAGGCACCTGTTTACTTGCTATCACCAACCAACCTAATAAAGAGGTAAAACGTTGCTGAACTGTGGACTTTATGACATTTCTTGAAATGATTCCTCTTTTATGGCAGGTGATATTCATGCTGAAACAGCTGTAAAAAATATGGAAACAGAAAAAAAGTAGAGATTAAATACTAGTTTTTATCTATGTTCCTCAGTACATTAAACCTTTAACACCTTTGAAATATTATTAATATTACAATAACATGGATGTTGTATATAAAGGGCCCTCACCTCAGGATCATGATTGGAATTTTAATTGCAGTGGATGTCTTACTGAGCTTTCACTTCCAAGATTTGGGCTTTTGTTATTCAGGAGGCTTTACGCATGTTGACTTAGAATCCCATTGACACAGCAATGTGAGACTATCCCCAATTAGATGAAAAAATTCCTCATAACTTAAGGCTGGTTTCCCTAATCTTCCCTTTCATGCCGTCTCTTGGCCCTAGATCCAACTGCCTTTACTTGATTTTCAACTTTACAGCCAGGTTGGATAGAAGCCAATACCACCATAGCCAGAGACCCCAGCAGCAGTCACCCCTGGACAGTGCAGGCAAGAAACCCAGTCTTGACTCCTATCTCCAAAGGCCATGAGGTGGTTGGGGGTCAAAATAGAGAAGAACAAAACCCTTCAAGGGGTCAAGGAGCAAGGTAATCATTGTGTCTGCTGCTAGTTTGCTACTAACATACTTCTGTCTTCCTAAACATTCCTGTTATTCATACACTCTATAAGCAATTATTAAATCCTTATTTGTCAGGCATTGTCTTGGGCCCTGGGAATGCAAAGTCAAAAACAAAGCCAGTCTTTGTACTCAAGGAGTTTACATTCTATTGATGGAAAACTACATACACAGACAAGTAAATACCAAATAATATCCACTGGGGTCCTAACAACTAGTGGAATGAAATCAAGCTTGTGTAAGAGATCCCCTTTGAGCTGAACTTTGAAGAAAGCTAGGGATTCCATGGGAGGGAGGGAATCCTAGGGATGGGAGAAGGTCTATACAAAAGTATAGAGATGGGAGATAGAACACTGTGTATTTTCCTCTGATAAGGAGAAGAGGAAAGAACACATTTATTATAGTCCATGTTATTTTCCATTTGTTCAGTACCTATTCACATAATCACAGAACTCTAGTCTAGCCTGTGCCTGAAAGAGAATCCCCATTACTTCCTACTTGATGAGAGATCATCCAAACATGTATTTGAAGCCTTCCAATCAGGGAGAACCTACTAACTCCCAAAGGGGCCCATTCTACCTCGGGGTAGTTCTAATTGTTTAAAGTCAGATATTTGGGTCATAAGGAATAAATGGTTTCAGAGTAGATGATTTCCAAGATCCATCCCAGATCTAAATTTCTATGGTCTTTTTGTAATATGGTCTTTTCTTTAAGGGAGGCCACGTACTACAATGGAAAGACTTCTGGTGCTAGAGTTATAGCTTCGTAGGAATACAGATATGGAGCTGGAAGGGACCTTAGAGGTCACAAGAACCCAATTCCCTTATTTTACAGGTGAAGAAACCAAGGCACAGAGAGGTTAAGTGACTTCCCAGAGTTATACAAATAGTAAGTGTCTGAGCAAGGATTCGAACCCAAGTTTTCCTGATTTTAAGTCCATATCTACTACATGGAGGTGCCAGGGGATCCAGGTTCAAACTCTGCTTCTGGTGCTTAACTCCTTTGTGACCTTGAACACATCACATAAATTTCCCAGGCTCCAGCTTCCTCTGCTATAAAATGAGGGTGTGGGGTGAGGCGGCCTGTTAAGTATCTTCCATCTCTAAATCTTATCAGTAGAGACGTTTAGGCAGTGTTTAACATAACACTAACAATACAGGTCAATAGAGATACCTGCACCTCACCTAAATTTGTGTCTTTATAACTTCATCAGTTGAACCCAATTCTTAAGCCAAACAGAAAAGGTAGAATCTCTCCCACACGTGACTGTGACTGCCGTTCAGATACTTGAAGATAGCTCTCATGTTCCCAAGTGAGCTGTCTCATCTCCACTTTCTTTCCTCTCACTTTCTTCTTAACCCTTTCAAATCCAACGTCTTATCTCATCATTCCAGCAAAACTACTCTCTCCAAAGTTACCGATATCTAATGCCTTTTCTCAGTCTTCATTCTCCTTAACCTCTCTGCAGCCTTTGACACCGGTGATCACCCTCTCTTCCTTGACACTCTCTTCTCCTTAAAGTTTTGGGGCACCACTCTCTTTTGTTTCACCTCCATCCTATCTGACCACTGTTTCTCAGTCTACTTTGCTGGACCCTCTAGATCACATCTTCTAACCATAGGTATACCATAGATTCTGTCCTGGGCCCTCTTCTCTTCTCCTTCTTCACTTCTTACCTCGGTTATCTCCTCAGTTCTCATGGATTTTACTGTCTCCATGCCAACAGTTCTTAAATCTACCTGTCCCAACTGTCTCTGCTGACCTCCAATCTTGTATCTCCAATTGCCTTTCAAACATCTTGAACTGAATGTCCAGCACAAATCTTAAACTCAATGTGTACAAAGCCAAACTCATTATCTTTTCCTCTAAACACTACTCCCCTCCCACCTTCCCTATTACCGAAGAGGGCATCCCTATCCTCCTCATCCCTCAGGCTTATAGCCTAGGTGTCATCTTTGACACCTCACTATCTCTCATCCCCCATATCTAATCTATTGCCAAGGCTTGTCAATTTCACCTTTTCCCAGTCTTTCCAATGTGCCTCCTTTCCTTGAACACTGCCACCACCCTGGTACAGGCCCTCATTATCTCACACCTGGACAATTGCAAGAGCTTGCTGATGGGTCTGCCTGTATCAAGTCTCTCCCAGTTCCAATTCATCCTCCGTTCAGCCACCAAAATGATTTTCCTAAAGCACAGATCCAATGGTGTCACCCTCTATTCAATAAGCTGCGCTGGCTACCTATTGTCTTCATGATCAAACACATTATCCTCTGACATTCAAATCCCTGCATAATCTACTTACCTCCTCCCAGTCTTCTTACACCTCAAGCCCTGCCACTCTTTGATCCAGCGTTACTGGCCTCCTGGCTGTTCCACAAACAGGACACTCTCCCTCTCCACTCTAGGCATTTTTCTCTGGGCATCTCTCCCCCATTCCTGGAATGTTCCCCTTCTTCATCTCCTTCTGTTGACTTTCCCGTATTCCTTTAAGTCACAACTGAAATCCTACCTTCTACAAGAAGTCTTTCCCAACCCCTTTCAATTCTAATGCCTTCTCCCTCTTATTTCTTATTTGTCCTGCATATAGCTTATTTGTTCATATCTGTTTACTTGCTCTTCCCAATACATTGTAAGCTCCTTGAGGCCAGAGAGGAAGATAGTCTCCAGGTTCTGTCCTCGTGCTCTCTCATCTTAAAAAGAACAACATCAGTAGGCACTTAATAAATGTTATTGACTGACAGATTAAATCACAGCGCTTCACTGAATTCCTCCTTTGAGTTCTCCTTGTGTAGTGAAGGTCATCCTGTGTTCTCAGAGAAGTCTATGGCAGCAGATTATAAACTTTGGAAGGTACTAGGAAGCTGTAAAGGTTTAGAGCACAGGCCCAGTGAAAGTCTGCATTTCTGCTTTTAGAGAACCATTTTGGCTAAGAGAGGTTGGTTATAGCATGATGGATTTAAGAGGCTCTAGCAAATCCTAAAGACCATCTAGTAGCGTAAAGAGTCCTTGTGATCTGAATCAGGTGAAGAAGTACCCAAGTTGATGAAACAATGGCTCCTTAAAGTGAGGACCTAATCATGTTGTCTCATAGGAATCTTGCTAAAGGGAAATTAGATTTTTTTTTTAAAAATCAGAAGGAAGGGAAGTATGGCAGACATATAAGAGAGAGTAACTGGGAGATGGAATGCAGAACAAAATCCCTGGGAGGAAGGAAAGGCAGAGGAAAGAAAATCTGGGAAAATCAAAGAAGACAGCAAAAGGAGATCATGTCACTGACAGCAAGAGTGTAAGGAGTCAGGGGCCTGGGAGCCAATGAAAACTAATCTAAAACTCTTCTTACTGAAAGCGTGCATGTGTGTGTGTGTGTGTGTGTGTGTGAGAAAGAGACAGACAGACAGCCAGAGACAGAGAGAGACAGAGAGACAGAGAAAAACAGAGACAGACAGAGTGACAGAAACAGAGAGAGCAATAGACAACAACAGAGACAGACAGGAATGATAGTGAGAAATAACCATGACAATTAAAAACTAAAGTATAATTTAAAATAAATTTACTTCTAATTCACCTTCAGATTTCTTCTCATTTGGATTTAAAGAAAAGTTAGGAAAAATTAGAAAACTGGAAAAATAGAAATAGTCTATCACAATTTTAGTACTTTAAAAGGTGTTTAACACCTATTTCTATTAGTATCCATCCACTGAGCCTTAAATTAAAATCAGCTATCTGGAAGTTATTTCATTTGCTTCTTTTCCTGGAAGACTTGTCTTTTGCCTATATTCCTTTAAGAAACTTAAAGGCAAGTGAGAAACTGATCTTTATTTCCAATGCTGTGTTGTTTCATCATGTTCTTCAATCAGCAAAAAGCACATTTATGATTCATCAGTCAACCCTCTGTGTTAGATAATTAGCCATTAACATAGTTCACCTGTATTGAGATGAAAATGATATTAGAACTTGCAAAATATGTCCTTGAAGATGAAAGGGGAAGAAACTGTGCCCGCATGTTGTTTCAAACCTGGATTCATTTTGCCTCATGACAGCATGTCATACCAGAGAGGCCAAACAGATGTGTAAAAATAGCTGTTTAACGGGGGGGAAATACTGTAAAATTGTTTATAGCAGGACAGCAGGTTCTTATAGGCAAAGTAAATTACAAATAGATTTCTCAATTACTTTTTAAAGCCTGGTATTTGATTCTTATATAACAGTCAAAAATCAATTTCGCGTGGGATTTATGGGAATGCCTCCTTATTAGTAAAACAGCAGTCGGCAGCCGTTGTTCCATTCCCACAATAGCTATACCCGGTGGGGAGCATGCAACCGCCAGGCTGGGTAATCCTTTATCTTTTTATTTTTATCCTCTGAAAACATGGCTTCGGCATAATCAAAAGAAAAGAAGGGAGAAAAACTGCCATAGAATCCTTGTATCCTGGTACCTTGTTTCTATCAGCGCTTGCTACAGGAGGGCCCCAGGTGGCAACAGCTGGTGAGCTACATACGGCTCAGGTTAGTAGGACTCTAGAAAAGTACTGGATGAGAAGTCCAGACTGCCCAGAAACTTATGATTCCAGACCCCTAACTTTCATTAATGAGCCTCTAACCTAAAATCTGCAAAGAGTAGGAGTCCAGAAAAGATATTTCTTTCTCTCTTCTCCCTCACCCCCTCCCTCTCCTTCCCAGTTATTTCTATCAGTCTGTACATTACAACAATAATAACTGTACACACACATATGTATATACATATACACATATATGTATATGTATGTATGCATATATATGTATATATATATATCTTTAAGGTTTGAAAAGAACTTTACATATATTGTGTCAGATAGATGTTATTATTACCACCCCTTTATGAGTGAGGAAACTGAGACTCAAAAAGACTAAATGACTTGCCTAGGATCATCTGGGCAAGATAAAAAATAACTGGGAACTAGGGGGAAGAAATTTGAATCTAGATCTTTATTTCCAACACCAAGTCAGTATTTTATCCACTAGACCAGAAGTGTCAAATACATGGCCGGTGGGCTACATGGAGCATACAACACTGAGCCAGATTAAAATATAATTGGAAAATATTTAACAAAATATAATAAAATATAGATAATATTAATTTGTGGTTTTCTATTTCAATATGTGGCTCATAGGGATCCTTGTGTAAAATTTAGTGGCTCCTGTTTCTATTTGAGCTTAACACCACTGCCCTAGACCTTGACGCCTTTCAAATGCTTGCCTATAGCAATGTCAAATAGTTCCAAATATGAAATTACAGGGCAGTGATTCTTCCCCTACATCAAGTATAACAATTGTCCTCGGTATTTGTCTTTTTAAGAAAAATGAGCATGTCCTTTGGCACTAGCCGAGGCTATATGGTATAGGGAGTACAGTAGTTATACTTTTGGGTCTTAGCAACCCTTTAAATTCTTAAAAAATGATTGAGGCTCCTACCCTCCCAAACAGCTTTTGTTTACATAGATTCTACAAATCAATACTTACCATATAAAAAATTAAGATGTCTTATTATCATGAAAACAGTTTTGACCTCATGGACCTCATAAAAGGATCTTGAGGACCTCCAGGGGTCCATGGATCATACTTTAAGAACTATTGGTATAATTCAAAGAGAACTGCCCTTAGAACATCCAGAAAAGCAAGAGCCAGCATGGTTCATTAAGAATAGGGCTCTCTAGACTAACTTCATTTACTTTCTGTTTTTACAGGGTTGTTAGACTGACAGGTGACAGTAGTTCCTTAGTTAGTTTACTTAGTTCCTAACAAAGCATTTGATAACGTATCTTGTACTCTTCTTGTGGATGTGGTGGAGAGACATATGCTAAAGGGTAGAACGGGGGAAGGATCTGGAATTATTTGAATGACCAGATCCAGAGGCATCACTGAGGCTTGGAGGAACATGATTAGCTGTCTTTCAATACCTGAAAAGTGGTCATGGGGAAGAGGATCAGACTCGTTCTGGCTGGTAGCAGAAGGCAGAACTAACATCAATGAATGGAATTGTAAGAAAAGCAAATTTAGGCAGGATATAAGGGGAAAATGTCCTGACAACAAAAGCCACCAACCAGCGTCTGAATAAGCTCCCCCCTCATTCAGAATCTTTAAGCAAATGCTGGATAATGAGTGTGTTGGATTTATTGGAAGGGGAACTATGATTCAGGCACAGCTTGAAAGAGATGGTCCTCTGGGGTCTGTGATTCTGATTCCAGAGACCTGGATGGGAGATCTAGCGCTGATACTTGCTAGCTGTGTGACCATGAACAAGTCACTAAAACTCTTTCAGCCTCAGTTTCTTCCTCTGTGAAATGGGGATAATATTACCTTTAGTGTTATTCTCACAAAGATGTGGTGAGGATACAATGAAATAATTATGTAAAATACTTTGCAAATCTTAAAGCACTATATAAATGACAGCTATGGTAAAGATGACAATAAAAACAATGATGATGATGATGTCAAGCACCCCACAAGTATTTTTATCTCTATTTCACAGATGAGGAAATTTGTTTCAATGGATAGTTCTTGGGTAACCAATTTGTGTGATATATGGGCCGTCCCAAAAGTCTTAGTGCAGTTTTGAGCCTTTAACTTTAGAATTTTTAACTGCACCAAGACTCTTGGGACAACCTATATTTTGTACATATTTCATTCTCAGTCTACCAGAAAATTGTATCCTGCCCCACCCTCACCCATTTAAAAGAAATGTGTGGTCCTAGAAAAAGCACTGGACTGAAAGTCAAGAAATAGGAATCCCATATATGATTTCGAAGATCCTTTCTAGCTCTGAGATTCTATGGTTGCATCACTGCCTTCTCTTTTTGCCTTTTATCATTTCTTCTTACATACCCGTTTTCCCCCCTTTTTTTCCCTTTCCTATTCTCATACATTCATCTTTGTAATATTCTTACTCTAACCATGTCTTCAGATATGAATTGCTACAAGACTCTAACAAATAGATAAAATAATGATTGCCTATGACCTACTGAGCATAAAGGTTCAAATGAAAATTTTTCTAGATATTGATATTCAAAATAAGGTCACACTACTCCCCTGGGACAAGCAGGTAGGTGGCACAACGGATAGAGCACAGGACTTGGAGTCAGAAAGATGTGAGTTCAAATCTGATCTCAGACACTCATCCTAGGCAAATCACTTGACCCTGTTTGCTTCAGTTTCCTAATCTATAAAATAAATTGGAGACAAAAAAATTGGCAAACCACTCCAGCATCTTTGCCAAGAAAACCCCAAATGAGGTCACCAAGAGTCAGACATGACCGAAAAATGACCTAACAACACCACTAACTTCTCTAAATCATTATCCTGCAACCCACCAGGCCACCAGAGAGAAAATTTTGAAAAGGTACAGACAATCCCATCAACTACTAGGAAAATGCCCATACTCTTGCTAGGACTGTCCAAACCTTCTCTAAACTACGACAAATGAATTTGAATGAATGTATTCAAATCTAACCTAGGAATGTTATTAAAAGTAACCTGACAAAGGTGAGCTGCACCATGCATTAAGGCAATTCTGTTCCCCCAGTGGGAGTTCTATGAATTCACAGCAAGTGGAAAGAAATGAGAATACCTGCTGTGGAGACTTGAGAGGAAAATTGATCACACATGTCCAAGTAGATTGCCTGAGATTTGCCATGAAAGTAAAATTCCAGAATTCTAACAGGCAGTTTGTGAGCAAACACTTTTTTTTTCTCCCCAGCCCTTAGCACAGTGCCTGGGATGTAGGGAGTGTTTAATAAATGCTTATTGAGTGACTGACTCTTTGGGGAGAAAATTAAAAAAACTCCCCTTATTCCTCGAAACTACTTGATTTACCCCTGAAAGCAATCCAGAAAGTCTCTAAATCCCATGGAGCAACTTGTACATAGGGAAAAAATTACTCCACGCAACAATCCAAGAAGAAATTATAACATGCTTAGTAAGTACAAGGCACAATGCTAGAAGCAAACAGATATAAAGACAAAATGGAAAACAGTCCCTACCCTCAAGGAACTTACATTCTAAAGAGGGTGCTAGGACCCTCTGTATTATACCAAGAGAGCCAAGCTGATGACTTTTACTGTTGACTTCTACTGAATTTGGCTCTTTGTTAGGAACTCAGTCTAAGGTAGGTAAAATCTTGTTTCTAGTACCAGTGACATTGGTCATAGTGAGATAATGATAATACATTGTATCTTTGGAAATAATACATTGTATCTTTGGATAGCATGGAAAAGAGTATGTGGTACTGTTGGGTTTTTTTAATCATCAGTCACACGAGGGTATAAGCAATATTGTTGAAGCACAGGGTACAAATTGTAGTGACTCGGGGTCCATTGCTAATGGAGCCACGCTAATGAATATAGAGCCGGTCTATATAGTTATAGATTCTGGGATCAGAAATTACAATAGCAGTAACAGCAGCAGCAGCTATTAAGTATGGAAGACTATAATGGAGGTCTCAATACTCAAATGTATAAAATGTACAAGGTATATTGCCACTGACTCCTAAGAACTTACTTGCTTCCACATGCATATCCCCAAAGTGAATTGGACTTGATGAAAAACATTTTTTTTCCTGTCCATACCACATTGAGTGTGTGATACTTAGATTAAGCTCCTTTTGAGAAAATGCAAACTCTTATTCATCACTATATTCTCCAGTACTTTGCACATAGTAGGTGCTCAATAACCTTGATTTTTCCAATTAGCAGGAAGGAGGTGGAAGAGAACATCTCTGAAATGCTTTCAAAAATCTGGAGGACTTCATCTTCTACAGAAACTTGGCCTTCCATTTGGAATTTGCACAGGATGTCATCCATGACAATGGCAAATACCTTTACTACCACATTCCTAGACATAGGACACATAAACTGAAACCTAACCTTTCCCTTTTCGTATATTTTAAATCAAGAATATACTTGATATATGCAGCATAGCATAGTAGTTAAAAGTTCTGGATTCAGAATCAAGATTACTTTTTTTTAATTTAATAGTATTTTTTTTCCAATCACATGTAAAGATTATTTTCAACATTCATTTTTTGTAAGATTTTTGAGTTCCAAATTTTTCTCCTTTCCTACTTTCACTCCCCTCTCCCCAAGACAGCAAGCAATCTGGCAAGGTTATACATGTACAAACAGATTTCCACATTAATCATATTGTGAAAAAAGAATCAGAACAAAAGGGAAAAAACCACAAGAAAGAAAAAACAAAAAAGTGGAAATAGTATGCTTCAATCTGCATTTAGACCCCATAGTTTTTTCTCTGAATGTGGTTAGAATTTTCCATCACCAGTCTTTTGGAATTGTCTTAGATCATTGTATTGTGAGAAAAGCTAAATCTGTCAAAGCTGGTCATCACACAATGTTGCTGTTACTGTGTACAATGTTCTCCTGGTTCTGCTCACTTCACTTAGCATCAGTTCATATAAGTCTTTCCAGGTTTTTCTGAAATCTGCCTGCTCATCATTTCTTATGGAAAAATAGTATTCTTATATTCACATACCACAACTTGTTCAGCAATTTCCCAATTGATGGACACTCCCTCAATTTCCAATTCTTTGCCAACACAAAATGAGCTGCTATAAATATTTTTACACATGTGGGCCCTTTCTCCATTTTAATGATCTCTTTAGGATACAGCCCTAAAAGTTGCATCGCTGGGTCAAAGAGTATGCAGATTTTTATAGCCGTTTGGGCATAGTTCCAAATTGCTCTCCAGAATACTGGGATCAATTCACAACTCCATCAACAATGCATTAGTGTTCCAATTTTCCCACACCTTCTCCAACATTTGTCATTTTCCTTTTCTGTCATATTAGCCAATCTGACAGGTGTGAGGTAGAACCTCAGACTTGTTTTAATTTGTGTTTCTATGATCAACAGTGATTTAGAGCATTTTTTCATATGATTATAGATAGCTTTAATTTTTTTTTCCTCAGAAAACTATTGGTCCATATCCTTTGACTATTTATCAATTGGGCAATGACTTGTATTCTTATAAATTTGACTCGATTCTCTATTTTAGAATAAGGACTTTTTTTTATCAGAAACACTATCTGTAAAGATTGTTTCCCAGTTTTCTGCTTTCCTTTTAATCTTGGTTGCACTGGTTTTGTTTATATAGACTCTTTTTAATTTAGTGTAATCAAAATTATTCATTTTGCATTTCACAATGTCCTCTATCTCTTGTTTGGTCATAAATCTTTCTCTTCTCCATAGATCTCACAGTCAGGATTACTTGCAAATCCTAAGACATTCACTAGATGTATGATCCTAGACAAGTCATCAAACCCTTCTGAGCTTCACTTTCCTCCCTTATACAAATGGGATAACAAAACTTGTATCATTTACCCCATAGACTTGTTGTGTGGATCAAAGGAGGTAATATACTTAAAGTGCTTTACAAGTCTAGATTACTATCAACTAGTGTTGTTATATAAACCATTCTCACAAAAGTTGTAAAGAGAAGGGAAAGTAGACGTATGAATGAGTAGTTAATGATGTCTTCTCAGGTTACCCCACACTGGTAATGATGCCATCTATGGACTGAAAATTGGAAATAATCTTACTGAGCACCTACTATGCCATTCTCTCAGAATGGAGCTGTGGAGCTGTTTTCCAGAATGGATAATAATTCTGAAAAGGGTTTTTGATTGCGATCTAAAGTTTTCTGACTCATATTCAATTAACTCCATGTTCAAACCAAGTGAGGTGTTTATTTCAAAGTTATAAAATGTTTAAAGTAACTCAATTACATTCTTCAAATAAAGTTACTTTACAAAATAAAAAATAAATTTTTAAAAACTCAACAATTATGGCAAGGATTCTGAGATGAATGTGAAACTGATCAAGGTATTTAAATTGTGTAAAATATATTAAAGGAGTTTCTATTAAAAATATGAGTGCTTCTTCACACTTGAGCATCACAAGTGCAATAATACATCTGAAAAATATGTAAAATTGGTCATGCATAGGATCTTTTATGTAGCATTTCATCTGACATTGCATTTAACTAATTTTTACTGTGTTTACTACTGGAAAGCCTAAATTTTCATCTAAGAGGCTAATACTACTCTGGTTAGTAGAATTTCTGTAGTACAGAATTTTCCAATAGGAGATCATTTCTATGAAGAGGTCTATAGACAGGGAGTCAGAAGAAAAGGAGTCTAGTTTTAGCTCCATCAGAGATTCATTGTGTGACCAACTTGGGACAAATTCCAAGCACTGTGCCCTTACTGGCAGCTAGATGGTACAGTAGATTGAGTGCTGGGCCTAGAGTCAGGAAGACTTGAGTTCAAATCCAATCTCAGACATTAGCTGTGTGACTCTGGGCAAGTCACTTACCCTGTTTGCCTCAGATTCCTCATCTGTAAAATGAGCTGGAGAGGGAAATGGCAAGCCACTCCAGTATCTTTGCCAAGAAAACCCCACAGGGATCACAAAGAGTCAGACATGACTGAATATAACTTTTTAAAATGCCCTCATTCCTGCTTATCTCACAGGTTAGTGAGGAATGGAAGGGAACATTAGAGAATATGTGAAGGTGTTTTGAACACTCCAGAGAAAGGGTCTTATGCATCTGAGCTATTTATCATGCCTTACTTCAGAGTGATGCTGAGAAGATCAATAAAATAATGTGTGTGAAGTATTTTCATCTTGATCACACTTGATCAGAATCAAGAGTTCTTAATTTGAAATTTTATAAGTTAGCTGTGACACAATTTCTTCTGCCTTCTCTTAGCCATAAGACGGGGGGAGGGGAGGTGTTTACAAGGTCAGGACCAAGAGATGGATGGCAGTATGCCAGGCTTGGGGTACTGGAAGGAGTAGCAACAGTAGAGGCAAAAGAGAGGGAGAAGGAAGAGCTATAACAACTAACATTGAAATCTTGCATTCCATCACTACCTGCATTACCCTTGGCAAATTGCCTGATTTTTCTAGAACTCAGTTCTCTCCTTTACACAACAAGGAGGTTAGACAAGATGGAACCTGAGGTCTTGTCTAGTTCAAAATCTACGATCCTATGATCATGTGATCAAACGAGATAACTTAGGAAGGGCTTTGAAAACATATAAAAGAAATATGAGCTATCATCATCATCATCACCATCGTGAACATTTATATAGAGTTTACTATAGGCCAGGCATTTTACTAAGCACTTTATAAGTATTATCTCATTTGAGCCTCACAACAACCCTGGAAGGCAGGTGCTATCATTACAACCCCATTATGCACATGAGGAAACTGAGGCAAACAGAGGTTAAATGATTTGCCCAAGGTTACACAGCTAATAAATGCCTGAGGCCAGATTTGAACTCAGGTCTTCTGGACTCCAGGCCCAGTGCTCTATGAACTGCACTACCTAAATGTCATGATGATAAAGATGACATACAGCACTTCCAAGTTTATGAAGCCCTTTGCATGGTGTCATCTGACTTTCGTTGTAAACCCTGTGAAGTAGGCATCACGCATCTTACTATCCCCATTATATGAATGAGGAAACTGAGGCACAGAGTGGTTGTGTGCCTTACCCATAATTCCATGACTAGGGGTAAGATTTAAACCCAGAACTGTCTGACTCTGAGTCTAGCACTCTATCCATGAATCTTCAACATTTTTTATTATCTATCCCTATCAGCAAAAAAAAAAAAAAAAAAAGTTTGGGCACATGTCCTGAGTTATAGATGTATTAATTATGTAATTATATTAATAATTAATTAAATATAACAAGTAATAAATATAAATATAATAAACATTAATTTATTAATTAAATTATAAAATTTAATAACACATATAATGAATAAATACAATAATTATGTTAAGTATGTTTATTTATTAATTAAATACTTATAAGAGAAACAGCATGACATAGTGGATAGAGAGCCAGCCTAGAAGCCAGGAAAACCTGGGTCCAAGCACTCTGGTTATGTGATTCTGGTCACATCATTTAATCTCTGTGTTCTATTCAATTCTCCAAGTCTGCCAGGCATGTAGAAGATTTTGGCTAACCTGCATTTGTAGAAGTTTTCTCACCCCTCAGTCCTCAGTGCTAATGATAACTTAGGTTGAGTTCTTGTCCCTAACTTGACATACAGGTACTACTGTTCTAATCTATAATGAACATTATAAAACATACACTCAAACTATTTATACATAAATATGTATGTTTAAAAGGATGAAATAAATATGAAATAGATAATGTTTTGAGGACATAATTTTACAAATAGTACAAAATTCTTTTGATCTTACCACAGAAATAAAATAACAATAATAAAATAATATCTTTTAGTGGGAGCAATGTACTTAAATGTGTTTCATTATTTTTTAAGTCTTGGTTTAACAGGCCTGGTTTTAAACTCAGATCATTTTGATCCTTGGTCTTAATGACTGTCATACCTGAAAAATCACCTTGAAATATATATAGATCTAAATAGAAGAAGTGCACATTTGGCTAGGCTTACTAAATCAGGATGTGAATTTTTCAATGATTATGGAAAGGCTTTTGCTAAAATTTGGTTAGGAAATTTGTCTTCCCTGATGTCCATCACTTGTTCTTGCAAACTAACTGGAAGATATTGCATTTCTATATATTTAATAAATGGGCTCACAAAGCCACGGAAACTCTTGATTGGAAAAATTTTAAACATATTAGAAAATTTTCTTTTCTTTTTTTGTAAATGAGAGAGGTTTTTTTTGTTTGTTTGTTTTTAACAGGTGACATACTTGCTAAACATACCTCGGTAATCATAGGAGCTTCATACTATCATTAGCTAACATCTCAAGACACAGTTTTATGCTGAGAGCAAAAGTCATTATTAATGAAAGCAAATATTAAACCATATTAAAATAATCATCTTGATAACTTTGAATTTTTGTCTGAATTTTTGTCAGAACTGATTAGAACATCATTATTTTTGCCTCCTAGTGTGGCTGACAAAGATCTCTTACTAGGAGCAGGAATTTCAACTCTATTAATTTCTTGTTGTTCATTTGTGCTCACAATGTTTTTAGTATTAGACTTCAACCCATGGTTTCTTTGTAGGAATCTTTTTAATCCACTTAACCATTCTGTGAGAATTGATAGGATTAAAATCTAGATAAAGTAATCCATTAAACCCCTTAAATCAGGATACATAAGCTGCAATGTGTAATAATATTCTGAAAGCAAATGAATGAGGGAAGGAATGAGTGTCAGCTCCTTTTGCATCATGGGACTTCCATTCTTCCCTCAGGACACTTCTTGTAAAGTATATTGCAGGTGACCATCTGACATATGGACCAAATAAAGGTGTTAGGATCAATCCATGTGTGAAATTAGGACTTAAATTATTTTATTTTCTTTAGATGAAAAGTACAATAATTATAAATAGGAGTTTTAATATGTTTTCCACACTCTAGCTTGCACAGCTCCTAAGATACATACACCCCATTTTGCAGACTACTGCACAAGGAAATACATGCGTATATGCTGCATTGTGAGCACTCTAAAGGAGAAAACACCCTTTTTCTAGAGAGAGAAGAGTTGGGATCTTTTAGATAAGGTCAGTGCAATAGCCAAGTTGGGGGAGAGACTTGGAGGATACCCTAGGGGACCTTTGAGTGCAAATGTTGGGGGGCTTCCCAAGCCACTCAAGCATATGTCTTTCTTGAAGGTCACACTTTCTGACTTCAGCCAGGGCAGTGAGCTTCTTCCAAGTACCAGAAAGAGCCCAGGGAATAAAAAATCCACTTTCAAGTACCTTTTTACCTTCATCCCCTACAGCTCCTATATCCTATCAATAGTCTTCCATTTCTGAGAGTACACAGGTAGGAAGAGAAAGGAATCAGAGGAAGGAGTTCTGTGTCACATTCTACCACCTCTGGAATTCTGGGACTCCTGGCGCCATAGTTCTGTGGGACCAAGGTGGATATCTACATCAACCTATCACAAAACACTTGCATGAAACTTTTCTATACGTGCTCAGAGGAGTTATAAATAGTTATAAATACCAGGATATGATTGAAGTTGTTGGAGTGGTAGCATTTTCTAGGGCAGCAAGGTGATACAGTGGATAATGCCTAACATCAGGAAGACTCATCTTTCTGGGTTCAATCTGGCCTCATATATGTACTAACTGTGTGACCCTAGGTAAGTCACATAACCCTGTTTGCCTCAGTTTCTCAATTGTAAAATGAGCTAGAGAAAGAAATGGTAAACTACCCCAGTATTTTTTCCCCAGAAAGTCCCAAAATGGAGTCACAAAGAGTCAGACACAACTGAAACAACAAAACACAGTCTCTTCCCAATATGGAAACCTTCTTAGAAATGTATGCCCAAAAGAGATCTTAGAAAAAATAACTAAAAAATTCTTTAGTATCTTCCCCAATAACATGGCTTCCACATTTTAAACTTGATTATTTTAAGCTATTTTAGGGACATTGCTACCCCACAGAATCTTCAACTGTATGTCTTTTGCAGAGAATAGAGAGGAGCAAATATTATCGGTAAGTTTTATTAATAAGCAAATTAAAATGTGAACAGGAAGAATCAAATAATTTGATTGGCTAATAAGTCTGAACAGTAACTAATGAACCATAATTCACTACTCAGAATTTATGAGAATCATCATCACTTAATTAACAATATAAATATTTCTTAAAAATTTTTATAATACAACATCCTAATTGTAATAAGACATCCTAGAGCATGAATTATGGGGTAGTAAATTCATACCTAGTTCTGTTGAAACTGGACCTGAATGAGTACAATATTATGTACAGTTCTGATGCTTAAGAAATAACGCAAGGCCAAAAAGCTTTCAAAATTCAAGTTCCTATTCATTTGGAAAATAAGCAAAGAAATCCGGGGAGAATATAATTTATTGGGTTTGAGCTGTATTAATTTTACAACTGGTAATTACATTACTAACATGAGACATTTATTGAAGAGACTCAAAAAATTAAACATCTTTTTTAATGTGCCTGATTTGTAAGCATACAGAACTTTTTCTCCCACAAGGAAACCAAGTTTAAGACCTTGCATTCTATTAATGGGAAACTACATATATATATTATATATGTATATACATATATACACACTAAGATACTTTCTCTCTTTCTCTGTATGTATATACATACATATATATACATATACATACATATATACATATACATACATATATGTATGTGTGTGTGTGTGTGTGTGTGTGTGTGTATATATATATATATATATATATATATATATAAAATTCATAGTAATTTCAGGGATGCTAGGGAGAACACCAATAACTTTGGGAGAGAAGGGATTAGAAAAAGTCTACTGTATGAGTCTTGATTTGAACCTTGAAGGGAACTAGGGATCCCAAGAGGCACATATGAGAAAGGAGGGTATACTCCAGTCATGGGGGACATTCTGGGCAAAGGCAGAGACGGGAGATCCACATACATGGAACAGGAAGTGAGACTGATTGGATGGAATGTAGAGTAGAGCATGAGAGGGGGGTTATGTATAATTAACCCAGAAATATAGATTGGGGCCAGAGTGTGAAGGACTTTAAATGCCAAAGAGAGGAATATGTCTTTTTCCTAGAAAGAATGGGGAACCAAAGAAGCTTCTTGAGCAGAGGAGTGGCATGGTGAGATTGGCTCTTTAAAAATATTGATTTGCTAGCTATACAGAGGACAGATTGGAGAAGACAGACAAGAGGAAGTGGGACTAACTGAGAGGCTATAGTAACAGTCAAGACAAAAGAGGATGAAGGCCTGACCTAGCACAGTTTCCATGAGTGGAGAAAAGGGGATGGCAGCAAGGGGTGTCTTTTGTTTTTTAATCAATATCATGAAGTCAAGATCATGTGGCCCCATAAGGAAACAGAATGCCGAAGGTGGGGCCTTGCCTTGTCCCATCAAATATTTATAATCCAAAAAGTCTGCCATAGCATTCCTACTAATATGTGCTCTGTTCAGGGGAGGGGAGAGGAGAGAGAAGATTTGGTATTTTGAATGGGGAGACAAATCATTATGCAGGTATTTCTAGGTTATAGTCAAAGCACTGAATTCTAACACCCTGAATTAGAAGTCTGGTTCACTCCAAAGAGCAACTGAATTTTATGTTACTGGCTGTCCGTTGATGTCTTGGTTTAATATCTTTGTGATTTTGTCTGAAGGATCTGTATTTGAACATGCGCTGGGGGGCGCCAGACTCTGAACTTCCGGGTGTAGGGGTGGATGGCAGTCTATGTGATTCCCTCTGTACAGCAAGCATCTGAAGACTTCCCTGAACAGAGTAGGTGGATGAGAACAATTGGTCCCAAAGGCCATGAAGGTGGCTGAAGCAGGCACTGTGGAGAGCTTAGAGCTTGGTCAGACCTTGCAGACGCCAAGGTCATCTACTGCATCCTGGGCCATTACCCCCCATTTTGACTTTTGTCTTGCCACTGGACTTCAATGACTCAGAAGAGAGTGAGGCTGACAGCTTTGTGAAACTCTGCCTCACTTAAATCCAATTCACCCATGAGTCAATTCATTACCGGGTGATGTCATCAGTCCTCTTTCAAAACAAAGGATGAACAACGACAACAAGAAGAATACGGTAGCACGTGCAACTGAGTATTTAATGATGCAAATGCCACATGACGATGAAAACCAATGGGACTGGATAACCTTAAAAACTGAAAAGGGAGGGCAGGATCTGGTCCATGTTTCCTGTCACAACTCCCGTATGTATCTTCATCAACTCCTGGTTTTTACAACCTGTCCTCAGTCCTCAGAAAAGCCCTTTCAGGCAACCTTATTTATGACATTAGTCAGGCAGTTGTATCCATATTAGAACAATTACATTCATTTCTCTTTTAAAAATTAATCAATTCGTTTTACTGCAAGAATATTTAGCACAAAGGCATAGAGCTAAACACATTAACATGAATCCATTAGATTGGAAGCTCCTTGAGGGCAGCAATTGTCTTTTGCCACTTTTTGTGTCTCCTGTGCTTAGCACAGTGCCAGGCACACAGTAGGTGCTTAGGAATGTTTATTGATTGCCCGACTGATCTGTGAAACAATTCAATTCAGCAAACATTTTTCAGCGTTGTGCTAGGGTTGTGCTGGGGATGTATTTTGCACCATGCACACAAATAAGTCTAATAGAAAATAAATCATGGCAGGAGAGAGCCCTAAACTGAGGGCAAGAAGACTTCTCTAAGAAGGTAATAGCTGAGCTAAGCCTGGAAGGAAAGACAAAGATTCTAAGTAGAGACGAAGAAGGAGTGCATTTCAGCCACATGGGATGACGTATTGTGAATGCAGAGACACAGGAGATGGAATGTCAAGCTCATCACACCAGAAGTAGTCTGCTCTGAGCAGAATGTAGTTTGTAAAGAACAGAATAACATAAGGAGGCTACAAATGGAGGTACGAGCAGGGGTATGCTGGTGGCAACTTGCACTGCTTGTCAGAGCCTATTGTTAAATTTTCAGCATTAACCTTTATACCCAAGAAAGTGGCAAATGCTACAAGTTAGGGCTTGATTGTTTTTTCCCCCATTGGCTGCCTAGACTTGAAGAAGGTGGGGGGCGAGGGGGGGAGAGGGGAGGTATTAATGATCAGCTTAAATTTAAAAGTCTGCCCCGCATACTTTTTAATTTTTTTTTTCAGAGAGTTGGTTGGTTAAACATTTACCAGCATGCCCCTGAGTAGGCATCAGATTGTAGAGATCCTTAAATAGCAGTTTGAGGAGTTTCAGAGGCCGCAAGGAGCCAAAGAAAGTTTTTGGGTAGGGGGGATCTTTTTGGAGACGTATATTTATACGGGGGAGGCTAGGTGGCACAGTGGATAGAATTTCAGGCCTGGAATTAGGAAGACTCCTCTTCCTGAATTCAAATCTGGCCTCAGTCACTTACAAACGGTGTGACCCTGGGCAAGTCACTTAACCCTGTTTGCCTCAGTTTCCTCATCTATAAAATGCGCTAGAGAAAGAATGGCAAACCACTCCAATGTCTTTGCCAAAAAAACCCAAAACAAACCCAAACGGGGTCACGAAGAGTCAGACGAACTGACACAACTCAACAATAACAAATGTTTATATTTGAAGATTGGATTGAAGATGGAGTCTAGGAGGAAGGAGGCCAGTTAGGAGGCTATTACAGCAGTACAGAGAAGAAGTGATGAAAGCTTGATTCAGGATGGTGAATGATATTGGTCAAGGAGGTAGGTGAGGGAATGTACGGGGCAGGGGGCACACTAGTGGCTGTCAGTAATCATCAGGTCCCCTGGAAGGGTCTCTATGTATACATACCACACTGTGTGAGGTGCCATATCATGACCCCAGACCTCTAGGAATTTGTTATCTAAGACAAATAATTAGTGTAATTGTGTATAGAAAAATATACTGGAAAGTAAATAGTGAGCATATGCTTAAAACTTTCAGATAAAGCATGGCTTTGCCACACTTTAAGAAGCTATATCCTAAGCAGATCAGTTGAAGGCACTAACCTTATTTAACTTAGAGAAAAGAGGACTAAGGAAGGAGAGATCTCTTTATTCCAGTCTTTGAAGAGGCAATTAAAGGAAGATTATATTCATTCTCTTTGGCCCCAAGGAGAAGAACAAGGATTAAAAGGTGGAAATTACAGAGATGCTTGTTTGTTGCTGTTATTGTTTGTTCTTGAAGAGGACCAGGACATCAGGGAGGCGATACCACGACTCTCAAATAAATGGAATTTAAGTGAGGGAGGGCTGTGCAAAGTCACCAGCCTCACTCTCTCCTCCAGAGACAGACTTCAGATCAACACTAGAGTCACCCAAATATACTACGGAATGGACTGCCCCAGTTGGCAGTGACTTCTCTGTTACAAGAAGTCTTTGAGCAAAGACTAGACTGTTAGTTTTCAAGAATACATCCTTCAGGTAGAATTTAGAATAGCTTGCCTTTGTTGTTCCTTACTATTCTGGTATGTCTATAGTTCTATGATCTCAATACTTAGTATTCTGCCTACCAGGGTTTGTTGTAACTTCTCTATGCCTTCTCATTCTATGTAACTCTTAATGATATCATTCCAGAAATTCTCCAAAGAGGATCTATACAACTTGCTGGAGACCTTTCTATTATTCTATTACTATATTGAGAGAGTCGTTATAGCACCTGGATAATTCATATAATCTTCAGCTCTCCTTACATGACCAGCCCACCTCTTCTGTAAAAGTCGTCATTGGTAACATGCTTAAGCCTATTGACCCTCCATCATGGTACAGCCTAAAGAACAATGGATTTGGAGTTGAAGGACCCTGGTTTAAATCCCAGTTCTACCACTTAATACTGTGTGATCCTGGGCATCACTTAACCTAGACTGTTTCCTAAATAAAAGGTTTGAATTAGATGACCACTATGATCTCTTCCAGCTATAAATCTATGATCCTTTGGAAGCATGTATAAATTTTGATTATTCTGAGAACACGATGTTCCATAATTCATAATGATAGCGCAACATGGGGAGAATCCTAGGATTCAAATTTTTGAAAATTCAAAGTTACCACATATAAATTAGAAATTGGTTGTTCATACCACATAAGGATTCTTCACTTTGCAAAAGAAAGTATTGGATTTTTGACATGTTGTTTTATATGGAGAGTGATCAACAAAAATTTGTTGAATGAATGGGTGCATTCTGAATAAACTTTACTCTAAATAACAATCTCCCTCAAGGAATTTAAAATATATGTTTTATAAAAGCCTATTTACATGCAACATGATGGTACATATTTGCTCTGCAAAATGGGGTACATATATAGTTATATATATATATATGTTATGTAAGGTTAATTTGGAATTAATTGGATGGTTAGGAAAGGAAGAGTTGCACATCAAGTATAAAATACAACCTCTCTTCCAATTAATCAGGGATGGATTGTTAGAGAAGTCAGTCTTTGGGATAGAGCAACAGCTCAATCCAATCCAACAAACATTCGTAAAACACCTGCTACGTGAAAAGTTTACAAAAGCAAAAAGGAAAAAAGTTCCTAATCTCAAGTTTATTTTCCACCTGAAGAAGATGATGCGTGAACAAATAAGCATTCAAATGATAATCTGAAGGTCAGCACTAATAACTAGGGAGATCGGGTAGGTTTCTTTTAGGAGGTGCTACATATTCTGGACCTTGAAGTAAGTTAGGGACTAAGAGCTGGTGCATTCCAGGCCCTGGGTTACCTGTGCAAAGTCACATAAGTGGGAAATGGAATGCTGAGTTCAAGGAATAGCCAGTAGTCCAGTATTGCTGGACCATAAAGTATATAAAGAGTAGTAATATTAAACAAGCCTGAGAAGTGTAGACTAGAGTCACATTGTAAAGATCTTTAAATCCCCAGCTTAGGTATTTGATGGATTATTGATAATTCTCAAGTCTCCTTTTATCATCGAACTAACATCTTCTCTATGCTCTAAATCCCCCACCAGATTTCATTTGTTGTTCAGTTGTACACAGCTCTCCGTGACCCCATTTGGAGTTTCATTGGCAGATACTGGAGTGGTTTGCCATTTCCTTTACTGATGAAGAAACTGAGGGAAACAAAGATAAGTGACTTGTCTAGGTCACACAGCTAGTAAGTGTCTGAGGCTGGATTTGAATTCAGGAAGATGAGTTCCTGACCAGGCCCTGCCTGAACTCTATCTTTTGTACCACCTACCTTCCCCAGGCACGTGTTGACCAGATTTTATAACAATGAATAAAAATTGACTATAGGGATATGAATTTCTCTCATCCATAGATAGACATTGGGTTAGATGATTTTTAAGGTCCTTTCCAACATTAAGATTCAATGGTTCTATGAGGTTTAAGTAAGCAAAGAAATGGTCAAGAGACTAGAAAAGGAAGAAAATGTTATCTATAAATTGGGTAAGACTGGATTCTAGCATTCCCGAGCTAAATCCAAGTGAAATCCAGATCAATTTGACCTGCTCAGCAGGAGCAGCAACGAGAAATATATCTAGCAATAAATAGTAGATGACTTGGCCTACACAAGGGTATTTGTCTTGCTTGTGGCTTGAAATTGATAACTTTGAGAAAGATAATTTTTTTTCACTAAAGCTAGTTTGGCATTCATTTGTGTTGTGTTTTTTTTTAAAATGAGATTGCAAATTTAAGCAAGATTAATTATAAAGTGAATCACCAAAACTATTTAGCACTTGTTCTAGTGGTCTTGCAGGAGAAAGAGAAAGCATCAAGGTATTTTGTTCTTTCTCCTTTTTATTTGGACATTGGGGAAAATTGACAGTGGAATGAGATTTATTGGGGTATAAATGCGGTGAACTAAATAACAGATTATTGTTGTAAAGTTTATCAATAAAAATTTAACGATTAGGAACAGGAGTGTCGGGCTAGCTCCAAGTCCCCCGGCTCCTGTTGGATTAGAGTGGATTTTTAATGTTATTTTAATGGAATTTTTCATGCATGAATTTGATTGGGTTCTGAGGATTGTTGGTTTACTGCTCTGTGTATGCATGTGTTTTTTAAGAAAATATTCATTTAAGAGACTTTTTTTTAAAGATTTAAAATTGAGATTCCCTCAGCCATAGGTCTCTCCACTAAGGTTTAGGGTAGAAAGAAATGTATGCATGTGTATGTACGCACACATGCATGTGTGTTTGTATCTTCTGGAAAAGTGACTTACCATTTCTGTGCCAGATCCCATTACCAAGTTTCTTAAGGAAATACTTCCCACTAGTCTGGATGATGGTATTGACCAGGCACCAAATTCACTTTCCAAGCTGTGATAAGTAGTTTTCCAGAGGTTCCAAAAGTGGAGTTTCATCCTACAGCTCTAAACTACCCTTTTTTGCCTCATCATAAGAATATATTTATTCAATTCATTCATTTGGCAAACATTTATCAAATGCCTATCCTACACCAGGCATTGTGCTAGATACAAAAAAAAACAGTACCTGCCTCAGGGAGCTTCCATCCCATGGAGAAGTGGGAGGTAGAGGGAATAGGAAACAAACAAACACAGATAAGTAAATAAAACAAGAATATAATAAATACAAAGTAATTTCCAGGGGAAAGGACTCCAGCAACTAGAAGGTCCTCCTCTTGGGCTAGCTTTTTTATTCAGGCAACCAGAAAGCTATGTCAACATGCCAAACCTTAGTCCCTTGAGCCAATTAAGTCTCTAAGATCATTTCAATACTTTTTAAGCAAAAAATAGCCTATCCTATAGGGCAGGGATTGTTCCTACCCCATCAGACAACACAGCCATGGGCAACCCCTATATTTAGATGGCAAGAAGAGGAGGAAGAGAAGAAAGAAGAAAGAAATATTCTCTTTCAGCTGGTGGAGAAGTTTAAGCCGGCTGCCTAAATTAACTTGTCCCACCTTTGTTTTGGGGGTGTAGTAATAAACAAATACTAGGTTTTCTTTGTACTTGAAGAGGACCCACAATTCTGAGCCACCTTGAGGCTGGGCTGGAGAGCCAAACCTTCCTGAATCCTCTCTTTCCCGGACAGAAACGGGATTCATGAACATAATTTCCCAGAATGCTCATAGGTTTTCTCTCTTTTCCTGTTCTTTGGGATGCTAAGCCTCTCTTCTTGAGGGATCTGATTCATGTAAATCCCTTCTCTGCACAGCAGCCTAGTGTGAATTCTTCCAGGGGCAAGTGAGGAAACAAAACTCACCTTTGCACCCCTGGACCCCCTGCCTGGTGATCTAACATCATGGCTCTAATGGGTCACAGAAGTGCACCCAGTCTGCTTTGTAGCTGCCATGGCTCAGAACTGGTGGGATCCTGCCTCCCCTCTTAAAGGATCACATCTTTTTATAAGCAAATAGGTGATACACAGCTATACTCTTTTTCTCTGGGCCTGTTCCACCCTTCCACTCCCAACCAGATAGGCAAATGAAAATGTCATCTCAGCTGTCTGTAAAAGTTCTAGACCCTGGCCTGGAATTTGCCTTGGCTGTTTAGAGCACCTGTGTTTTTAAGGCAGCTAGATGATCTTGGGCCTGAAGTCAGAAGACCTGAGTTCAAATCCATCCTCAGATACTTATTAGCTATGTGACCCTGGGCAAATTTCCTCAGCTATAAAATGGGGATGATAGTAGTACCTCCTACCCAAAGTCATTTTGAGAATCAAATGAAATAATAACCAATCAACATTTATTCAGTGCCTACTATGTGCCAAATGTTTAGCATAATGCTACGTAATTTGTTATTCTCTTTGCCTGCTTCCCCTTCTTTTCATAATCTACCTACAATAATGTTTCCCCAAATGTGACCATGGAACATCTTTGGCCTTTTGACAGAACCTACAAATACTGGTCCTCAGGATATTTGGTGATGGAAGAAGAATTGAAATACAAGAAATTAAAGTCTTCTTCATGTCCCTTCACAATGACACATATTTTTGATACCTGCATGATTTCATATTTAATATCATTAGCATCAAAAATTAGCATCAAATTAGCATCCAGCTTCTCTAGACCCCTATGCACAATGTATTGAATATGAGGTGGATGGATCTAGAGCTGGAAGAGACCACAGGTGTTTCTAATGCAACCCCCTCATTTCACTTATAAAGAAGGAAGGCCCAGAGAGGTTAGGTGATTGGCCAGAGATCCCAAAGGTAGGAAGCTGTGGAACTGGGACCTGAAGCCAGATGATCTGACTACCAGTCAACCATTCCCACCACTGCCCCGGGTGGTACTTAGAAGAGAGTTTGGGAACCGCTGCCTTGTGAGATATTCTGACCTGAGAGCACTTTCTTCTCCTCTAATGCACTTTTACTCAAACTTACATTTATTTTTCTAGCACCCGCCTCACATGCTTGCTATGGTGATCAAATAAGATGACACGGGAAGTACTTTGCAAACTTTAAAACGGGATATACGTGCTAGTTATTTATAATTATTGTTGACTGTTACTTGCCTTATCTTCCCTTTGTTATTCAGTTGTTTCAGTCCTGATTCTTCATGACACCATCTGGGGTTTTCCTGGCAGAGCTGCTGGAGTGGTTTGCCATTTCCTTCTCCAGCTCATTTTACAGATGAGGAAACTGAGGCAAATAGGATTAAGGATCATATAGCTAGTGTCTGAGGCCAGATTTGAACTCAGGTCTTCCTGACTCCAGGCCCCGTACTCTATCTGTTGCTCCACCTCATTGACTTTATTTCCACTACCAGCCTCCTATTTCCCCTACTGAGCAACAAGAATCGGGAACTGTGTTTTCATTATCTCTGTGGCCCTCCCAGTCTCTGGTCACAGCACTACCTATAAAAAAGACAAGATAAATGTTTGATGATCAAATTGATTCAGCATGGTACAGCCTAGAGTGGATTTGGATTCGGAGTACCTGGGTTCAAATTCCAGCTCTGCCATTTCATCCCTGTGTGGTGACTCACTTAACCTCTCCTGCTCAGTTTCCTGTTCTGTAAATGAAGCGGTTAGATTAGATAACGCCTGATTCCTTCCAGTTCTTACTAGATGGTGATGTTGGAGGTGATGATGATGGTGATGACGACGATGATGACAATGACGGCAGCAAACGAGGAAGAACATAAAGAAACGTGGTGAAAGAAAGATGGGCTTTGAAGAGTCAGTGGACTTCTCTGCTTGAATCCGGGGTTGAACACTGCAGGCAGCCAAGTACAGCCTGGTGGAATGGGGTAAGTCTCTTAGCTCTTATTCTTCGCACACTTAAATCCCATAATCCCACAAGGCAGGAACTAAAAACAAGATGCTGTTTGCCTAAAAGCAAATGGAGGCCTCTGTGCTGCTTCTAGCCAACTACAGAGCATTAGCAAGAATAGAGATGGCTGCTATTCACTGCAAGAGATAGAAGACAGCCTAGAGTTTTCAGGTGGTTGAAAGTCACCCTGAGTTTCGAGACCCAAAGCTGGAGGATTTGGAGACACCCCTGTTTATAGCCTCTCTGCAATCTGTTTGCTGCCATCCTCCTTTAGTTCTTTAGGTCATCTGTCCTTGTCTGTGCTCTCTCTCTCATACATACACACACACACACACACACACACACACACACTATCCCTAACCTTACATTCTTTTACAAACACTATGTCATCAGGCACACTATTTGTTCCTTTCCTCAGTGAATTAGGCAAAATCACCAGATGAAAAAATGTAACCACTGTTACCATTGGGTTTGGGGAGAGAAGGTTGTGGTTGCTGCTGCTGATTTTTTTTAATGGGAGGGGGCTGCCTTTCTTTCGTGCCATAGCCTGTGCCCAGACTCATCAAGAGATGTGTTCCTTCTAGTGTTCAAAGTCCATAGTCCTCCCCAAACTTTTTCAATTAGCTATATAACAAAAGTGATGATTTCTCCCCAAGTCACCATGACTCACACTCTCCACCACATTAAAACTGTTTGTCCATGGATGTACATAATACAAATATTTGACTTAATCTTGAAGTTTGTGGTTTAGACAGTGTTCTCTGACTATCTTTGATGTGCTGATGTGTGCCAGTGTTAGCTGCCTTAGATTGCAAACCCTGAGAGAGCAAACTACATCTATTTCTACTTAATCTTTTCAAAGCCTTCAAATGGCCTGGAGCCATTTGGATTTTTATCAGTGATTTGGCTAAGGAGATGAGTGACATGCTTAGCAAATTTGCAGATAACATAAAGCCTGGAGGGCTAACATACTAAATAACAGAATCAGAACTCTTAGTGGGCTAGATCAGTTATGTCAAACTCAAATAGAAATGGGCGCCATTAAACCATACATAAGGATGCCTATGAGCACATATTGATTTAGAAAACCACATAGTAACATTATCTATGTTTTATGGTATTTATAATTATCTTTTTAACTATTTCCCAATTACATTTTAATCTGATTCTGGCTACATGAGAATGTTGCACTTCAGCCCATGGACAGGAGGTTTGACCTCTCTGGGCTAGAACCTGAATTAAATCTGGTGAGATTAAATCTAATATGGAAAAATGCAAAGTCTTATACTTGGGTTCAAAAAATCAACTTTCTCATTTTAAAATGGGGGAGGTATAGCTAGGTAGTAGCTTTTTTTTATTCATCTGAGTGTTTGAGTGTAACTCAAGTTGTTGTTTCAGCATATTCAACTCTTCATGACTCCATTTGGGGTTTTCTAGGCAAAAATAGTAGAGTAGTTTTCTATTTCCTTCTCCAGCTCATTTTACAGATGAGGAAACTGAGGCAAACAGGGTTAAGTGACTTGCACAGGGTCAAACAGCTAGTAAGTATCTGAGGTCAAACTTGAACTCTGGTCTTCCTGACTCTATGCCCAGGGCCACTATGCCACCTAGCTGCCAAAAGTTAATGTAGTCTGAGACTCATGATAGCATGACATCCTGGAATCCAGATCTGATAGTCACATTGTACCTACCGTATGTCCCTTAGCCAGGCCACATCGAGACTATTGTGTCCCATTCTCTGAGCACCACCAATGCCTTTCCTTTAGGAAGGACACTGAGAAGCAAGAGAGTCCTGAGGAATATAACCATGATTGTGAAGGAGCTTAATTAAATTCATGCCAAATGAAGATTAGCCAAAGGAACTGGGGATGACTAGCTGGCAAAGAGGAAGCAGTTGGAATCCAGGGATATGCTGGAGTCAGCTCCAACCACCTTGTGAAACTGTCAGTATGTTGGGACAGCTAGGTGGTGCAAAGGGTACAGTACCAACCTTGAAGTTCAGGAGGACCTGAGTTCAAATTCCGGCCTCAGACGCTTACTGACTGTGTGACCCTGGGCAAGTCACTTAAATTCAATGTGGGTATTTACCCCTCTCAAAGAACAAATGCTATAAATCACAGGTTGATTTTTTGTTTTATTAACTGTCTGGGCTTTTAAAAGTAATGAAGAAAAAGTTAAGAATGCAGTTTAAACTTAAAAGTGTGTTGTGAATACAGTTTTCTTCTCAGGGAGCCTCTTGTTGGACCTGTACCAGCACACCCCTGATAACCCCCTTGGAGCACCTTTAGAGCCTCTAAAGAGAAGTGGGATTGGTCTTGCCCTTTTTAGCTTCAGAGGACAGAACCAGGACCAACAGATGGAAGCTGCAAGAGGTCAATTTAAAATTCCTAAAAGGAAAAATTTCCTAACAATCAGAACAACTCAAAAAAACAGAATGGGCTCCCTTGAGAGGCCACAGAGTTTCCCCTCAGGGGAGGCTTTCCAGGAATGGCCTGTCAGAAAGGTGTGGAGTTTGCTCAGGTATGGGTTGAATTAGATGACCACTGACATGCCTTCCAGCTTCCTAATTTCTAGGGTTCTGTGAAGTTACTCACTAGTAAGCACAAGAATGTTTTGTGATAGCTGTTCTTCAGGTGAGTCATAGTTAAGACTTGCATGTTAATTACAGGAATTATGCACTGATGGAGCCACCTTCATTAGGTGGGGAGCAGGGGAGAAGGAAACTTCCGGATGAGACCCAGGCCTCCCCAAAAGGAGTACTGCCCCCAAATAACTCAAAATGGTTAGAGTCTCAATCATACCATAATGTGAATGCAGATATTAATAACAGTACATCAGTTCTGGTTTAATGTCATTTATGGCATAAAAGAAAAAAAAACTAACAGGCAAGATTCCCCTCTCTCATTCTAGCACATCCAAAGGAATCTCTTAAAC
The DNA here is from genome assembly GCF_011100635.1 of Trichosurus vulpecula. Lineage (NCBI taxonomy): Eukaryota > Metazoa > Chordata > Mammalia > Diprotodontia > Phalangeridae > Trichosurus > Trichosurus vulpecula. The sequence goes on from NC_050574.1 coordinate 231,960,804, forward strand.
CAACATCCAGGGTAAATTTACTTTTTCCATTTCCACTCCACAAACCATCTAAACCATATATCAAATCTTAACTTCAGACAATTTACTTTCCATTGAATAATATTTCCTTTTGCTGCTAGAAACAAACAATCTTATTTGTTGCTTGTTATGTTTTTTGTTTTTGTTTTTTTGAATAGTCACAGTAGCCTTGCAGTTGTGTTTGAATTGCCTCAAATGAAGAAACTTGATCCAAGTAATTTCTCACGACAGAAGTCCATGAGGAAGGTTAAGTCTGAAATCAAGACTCTCAGATAATGTATCCAAGTTCAGACATTTGATTTATTGCCTCTCCTCTCTAATGATTAAATATTCGGCTACCCCATTGTAAGTGCACATATATTCATAATGCAACATTCAAAGAAGGTTAACTGTACACTAACTTTCTGCCTTCATCCCCTGAAGAAAGACAACGTGAGCACAATTCACAATTATGGAGTATTCGATATTAGGATCAGAGAAAGAATAAATGTAAGTAATGAAGAAATGTGCATCAAATTACTCCCCCAAAGCACTGAGTTCTTGCAAAGTTTTTCTTTGTGGTAAAGGGACCAAACTACAGCTGTCAGAAACATGGCATCTCTAACCCCTTAACAAATTAAAAATACCATCTGCAGGCAATGCAGTATGGATAAACAGATGTTGCATGAGTACAAAGCCCAGAGAAGAGAACATGGCTTGACAGTTCTAAGGTTAATATCTCTGAAAAGAGATAGCATATGTTTCTCTGATGAAGGGAAACATTGCCCCCAGAATGCAACAATCCCTAATGTTTATAAATTGCAATTGAACCACTAATGCGCAGTAAATACCTGCATTCGTTTCTGTAGAGTTTCTTTAGGAACAGTCAGTAGTAGATCAATTAGAGAAGACTACAAGTTCAGCATCTTTCTATGTTCCATTAGTTGTTAGCTTTCAATGAAGAGGGTCCCTGCACTATCTTTAATGTTTCTTTCCCCACCCTCCACCCTCCACTCCCCACCCCCAATCCAGGAACTCCTCTCATTAAAACTAACTCTTTTGAAATATGCAACACTAGCTAGCTAGTCCCACTTACTAATGGTTCTGAATTGATTCTTAATTAGTTGCAGTTTGGGACAGAATCCAATTAAAATAGCCGAGTGTTCCAATGGCAGAAAGAAACTAGCTAATACGTGTTAGACTATGAGCTGCTGATACTTACATTAAACCCTCGCTCTGGCAAATGGCTATTGTGCAAAATAGAGAAGGATTCAAATCATCCTAAATACACAGAGGGTTTGAACAGAAACCTTCACTTAGTAATTTATCCCCCAGCCATAAAACACGATCAAGAAAGCCATCCAAATGCTGTTAGAAATATTACATTCCTCCACTGCACTTTCTTCTCTCTTCTCTGGAAAAGGACAGGTTACTAATTCAGGAGAAGAGTGGGGAATCTTTTCAATAAATCATTGTATCTTTTCTGTATATTTTAATTTGTGGTATATTTTCCAGTCTCCTGTTCAAATTCCAGGAGGGGAAAGGAGGGACAGTGTATGAAACATGGAAACAGAGAAAGGAAAAGCCTCAGGCTTTCAACATCAACAGAAAGAAAGAAAGAAAGAAAGAAAGAAAGAAAGAAAGAAAGAAAGAAAGAAAGAAAGAAAGAAAGAAAGAAAGAAAGAAAGAAAGAAAGAAAGAGGAAGGAAGGAAGGAAGGAAGGAAGGAAGGAAGGAAGGAAGGAAGGAAGAAAGAAAGAAAAAGAAAGAAAGAAAGAAAGAAAGAAAGAAAGAAAGAAAGAAAGAAAGAAAGAAAGAAAGAAAGAAAGGAAGAAAGAAAGAAAGAAAGAAAGAAAAAAAGAAAAAAAGAAAGAAAGACATTTTCCTGCATTTAGTCCAAATGGCAAACAGTCGCTATGTTTGGGAGAGTCCATTTTGTTTATGAGGGCAACTGGAGGTTATTGGACAGGTATGGCTTTTATGGTTCAAATTTAATTATAGAAAAGTGAGGGATCAGAAAGGCAAGGTCTTATGAAGCCTGGTCTGGAGAAGGACTCCTGCCACTGCTGGTAGGTGACAGTCATGTGATCAGCTTTTGTATTCAGCGGTAATAATTCACTGCCTGTATACTTGGGATTGATCCCAGCTAGAATATCCCCTGAGGAGTTTCCACCAGCAATGGATTCACATAGTCTCTGATCTGCAGATTAACACGACCAGGATCACAAGGCTTTGTCTTTCTCAAACATCTTCCGTCCCTAAATTTGTTTCCCAGTGAAAGGTTGAGCCCATTTTTATTTGGGTAATGAATTGCAGTAATTAATGCACGCATTGATTTCTCCACTGAGTCTCCCTGAAAGGCCATTTCCATTTTTAATTTATAGAAAATGCATACCATTCCCTTAATAAGAGCCCAGCCTGTATTCCCAAATACACAGAGATTGTGCAAATATGTGGAGCTCCTCTGCCAAACAACAAAACAACAATAACCTCAGATTAACAGGTGACTTGTTTTAGGACTGGGTAAAGGACATATTAGGCAACAGTAGCTAAGAAAAAATGACCAGAGAAATGAACATTTACATGTGGAGTCTCAGTGTCTGCAGTTCCTGGTTTTATCTACTGAAATATTTTAGAGGGTTTGGGGATGTTATATCCTCCCTTTAAAAAAAATGTCCACCTATTATGAACCATTCATCAAGAAAATGATTAGGACATGTTCAGTATTTGGTCGTTAAGTAGCCTCTTGGCTTTAAACCAGGTTTGGTTTGGTTTGGTTTTTGTTTGATTTCCCTCAAATAACGACTCGCTAATCAAAAGATTCATTATGAAGAAAGCAACATCTGACCCTCTACAAGGATAATGGTAGAAATTTAATTTTTTTAATAAAAGCCTCTTTCCTTCCTTCTTTCTTTCTTTCTTTCTTTCTTTCCTTTCTGTATGACAATCCACCACAAAAATAGCATTTTATAAAACAAAGAACAGACTTTGGTAGATGTGATGGGGGCCCTATCTCAGCTGCACCTTAATGAGGTGTCCCCAGGGCTTGAAATGATGGGATTTTTCTTACTTGGGAAATAATTCTTCTTCCCTTGCACCAGGCTTCTTAGAAAATGCCAATCTGAGGGAAGAATGGGGGGGGCAGGGTGGGGAGGGGGCGGCAGCGGGGAATGCATCCTATAGTCCACCTTAAAAAGATGAAGGGATCCAAGAAGAGATCTTGCTTGTTGAAGAATGGAATCTAATATTTATCTGAAAATCACAGACAATGTAAAAAAGCAGAAAATACCCTGTGGCGTGGATGCCCCTCAATGAAAGGCATAGAAAGACACGAAGGAAGGAGTGATTTGGGAGCACATGCAAACTAAAGGAATACCTGATTAACCTTTCACTGACTCTGGGCCACGTGACACCCAGCGAGCCTTCCTCTTAGAGTGATGGCTTTAGAAGAAGATGTTAAATTTAACCTCTGGCGCAATGATAAATTGACAATAAAAAATTCAATGGCTTGGTAATTACCAATCACTTTGGACATCGGCAACATTTTTCAGTTCTGTCACTGCTCATTGGCACAAAAGCTTCAGCTGAAATTCTCTCGATCTTCCTCTTTTTAACTTTGTTTTCATGATGCAGATTAAATCTGCCACCCTATTACTGATTCATTTTCCTAATTTTTCATGTCTGCACCATGCCCCAGCTGCACCAGGCTGATAATTGTGGAGCCCAGCCCTGATGATTAACATCAGAAGAATTAATTATGCCTGCCATTAAAATTCCAGGTTGCACATGGTGATCAAGAAAAATTAAGTTTCCCTAGGCCTCTAAATCATTTCACCTTTGAGGGGAATGATAGTGCCTAGACAGCTAAACTGCAGTCCGTGCTCCAGCAAAGGTCTAAACCATATGCCCTTTGTGTAATTCAACAAACGCCTTCCTAGTTATTTTTTCCCTGTTTTAGACGAAAGGATTTAGTGCTTTGCAAATAAAAAGAACATGAAAGATCTTCCTGATCTCCTGATTTGCGGAAAAATACTTTGTCAGAGGCTCAGCTGCTATGCCAGAAATATCTGGTATACTAATTTATAGATGAAAGCATCCCACAGAAAATAAAATGTTCAGCCCTAGAAATGGCTGAAGAGAGTGAGGGAAAGCATCTAGTTTTACAAGCATTATAAATAGGAAGAAAAGAAGTGTTCATCCTAGTAGGTAAAGGCAATGGCATTTCTTGGAAATAAATTGATAACGGAATAAAAACAGATTCTTCAGATCTTTAGGCTAAATAATAATGAGTAAGGAAAAGCCTGTTGACTGACTCATTTCCAGAATGATTGTTGCATGAGAAACTCCAAATGTATTCGGTCTTGCCTAAGGTATGAAATTTACTAGAGCCATAAAGAGTAAGATGATATGCATTTATCATGTTCCTTTTCTACACTAGGTTCCTTTTTAAATTACCATAATAATGTATATTACAGGGATAGGTTTAGAAGACTGCAAAGGGGAGTCATATTTTGATGAACGAATGTAAATATCTTATACCAAATGGTAAATCTCTCACTCACAACTATACAAAGAGTACGCATAAGCTATGCATCAGATCTCTTTCATTTGTTATATTTAGATAGTGCTACCACAAGAAGACTATTTCAGCGTAGTCATTCTTGTTAGTTTTTATTGGCAAGAGATTTGTAAAGTCAAGGTTGAAAAAAAAAACAGTAAAGGTAATGCTACTCTTCTAGAGAATTTATTAGAACACAGTAGAGGCGGTCCCCTGGGAGATTGATTGGCTTGCCCTAGAAGTCATGGGAATGGTGAAATGACAGAAGTCCTTTAAATCTCTAATGTCAAGCCCCCACCACAAAATGAACATCCCTGCTATATTGTGATGATAGTGCCTTCTGCAGGAATTGCCCGTGATCTATTAATTGTGCTGTCTCCTAAATGAGATGTCCAGAGTTCAAGGCAGAATGCAAATTTATTCACCTTGTCACCATGCTTCAAGAATATCTCAGAGTTAACTAGGCGGTCCTCTTGAAAGGCTCAAAAAGCATATACTTCTGCTTATGGAGCTTTCAGGAAAGTTTGCGTCACAACCACAAGCCATTTCTACTAATCAAACTCTCTTTCCAAGGGCACAGGGCTGACTTCTGAAATGTCAAGTCTTCTAGATAACACACAGATCCTTCAGAAGCTTTGGAAGCACAGGAAAACTGTCAAAAAAAAAAAACCGTTGATGTTCACTCCAGAAGAGAAAAGTTGGAATTAAGAACATAGCACAAGTAATATAACACATTTGGCTTTGGTGGGAAACTAACTAAATTAAAAGTAAAAAAAAAATGTGAGAAGTGACAGAGAATGGGCAAGGAAGGAGGCAGAAAAGGGAAAAAATTGAAATTGTTCAAGAATCTGTAAAAACATAGCTTGTGTAGGTGCTAAAGTTGCTGGCTGTAAAAATCCAAGTTCAACAACTTTCTGACGATTAGAAGAAATACATCATGCATCAGTCTGATGTCTAATTCTCAGCACTGCCACAGAGGACAGTCAAGATGGTAGCTCACTGAAAATGTCAGGATTTGGCTCAGTAGATACCACAGAGAGCAAGAAAAGTCAAAATCTGCAAATGTAAGAAAGTACAAGATAATAATAGATGTCAGTTTTCCTATAGCCATATTATACAATAATTGTCATATTTATTTAAATTTATTTAAAATATTCATTTTATTAAATTAACTATAAATAAATATTTCATTTAACATATATATAATAAATATTTAAATATATTTTTTGTGGTGGTAAAAAAAAACAACCCTGGAAACCGATGGATCTCATCAACCAGGGAAGGTTGAACAAATTCTTGTCTATGAATATAATGGAATATTACTGTGCTATAAGAAAGAAGGAAATAGATGATTTTAGAGAGACATGGAAAAACTTCTATAAACTGATGCAGAGTGAAGTGAGCAGAATCAGAAGAATAATTTATGCTATAACACCAATTTTATAAAAATGAACAATTTTGAAGATTTTTATTTACTGCTGAAGGATGAAATGAGCAGAACAAGGAGAACAATTTATATAATAGAGACACTATAAAAACAAATCACTTCAAAAGCTATTAGAATTCTGATTAACACAGTAATCATCCATACTTCCAGATGATTGCTGATAAAGTGTACTATCCACCTCCTGACAGAGAGGTGATGGACTCAAGGTACAGAATGAGAAATATCTTATTTGAACATGGTCAATCGGGGAATTTGTTTTGCTTGACTACATATTTGTTACAAAGAATTCACTTTTTTTTCAAATAAGGTGGGGAATGGGAGGGAGAAAAAAATAATTTCTCATATTTAAAAAAATCTTTAAAAAAAATGAAGAGATGTGAGAAAACACCTCTCCCAACACCTTTGCAGAGGCAAGAGATCCACAGATGTGGATTTTGTTTGGTTTTGTTGATTTCCCCCCCTCCCTTCCTCTTTTTAAAAATTATTTGTTATAAGGGATGGTACTCTTACAGGGGAAAGTACTAGCTAGTGGGATAATCAGCAAAGAAAGGCATCCTAAAAAAGGCACCTTAGTTAAGATCAAAATGAAACTGGGAATTCCAAGAGGAAAGAGGTAAGGAGGTAGAATATTCCAGAAACTCAGGAATGCCAATGAAAAGACAAAAAGATAGGAAATGAATTGTCGTGTTCAAGGAACAGCAAACAGGTCAATATGGCTGGCATGGAGAAATGTGTAAAGAGGCTAGAAAGGTAGGAAGGCACCATGTGGTGAGATCTGAATGCTAAATAGAAGAGTTTACATTTGGTCCTAGATGTAACATGGGTCCATTGGAGTGGTGTGGTGACATGGTCAGACCTGCGTTTTAGGAAAATCATTTTGGTGGCTGTGTAGAAGATAGATTAGAACAGGGAAAGGCTTGAGGTAGGGAGTCCAATAAGTCTACTGCCTATTACGAAGCAAAATTGCCTCTTGCCTGTCCATTGTCTATTTGGAATCCAGATAAGAGTTGTTAAACCTTAAGTATGGTTGTGGTTGTGTGAGTGAGAAAAGGGGATGCACTCAAGAGATGAGGAAGAGATAGAGAGGACAAAATTTGTCAATTAATTGAATGTGTGAGATGAACAAAAGGAGTTGAGAATGATATCACGGTTGCAAATATGGGTGGGAAGGATGATGGTACCTTCAACAATGACAGGAAAGTTCAGTAGAGGGGTGAGCTTTGGGGGAAAGATAATAAGTTCTGTTTTGGACATATTAAGTTTGAAATTTCAATGTGACATCCAGTTCAAAATATCCTATAGGTAGTCCATGATATGGGACTGGAGCTCAAGAGAAATACTAGGGCTGGATAGAAATCTGTGTGTCATTTCCAAAGAGACGATCATTGAACCCATAGGTACTGATGAGATTGCTGAGAATAAAGAGGGAAGAGAAGAGGGCATGGGACTGAGCCTTGGAATACATTCACAATTAGCTAATTGTGAATGACATGAGTGATGTGTGCGTGACACGGATGAAGATCTAGCAAAGGAGAAGACTGGGTAGGGAGAGATCAGACAGGTAAGAGGAGAACCAAGAGAGAGCAATGTCAAAAAAATGTCCAGGAGGACCATGTGGTCAGCAGCATCAGATGCTGCAGAGAAATCAAAAATTGTGAAGACTGAGGAAAAGCTATTCTACCTGACAATGAAGAGATCACCCGTGACTTTGGAAAGAACCATTTCAATGAAATGATGAAGTTGGGAACTGGATTGCAGAGGGTTTAGAAGAAAATAAGAGAAGCGGAGGCATTGAGGCTCTGGCTTTTTCAAGGAGTTCGGCTGAGAAACGGAGGAGAGATACAGATGCCAGGATCTAATGAGGGTTTTTTGTTGTTAGGATGCAGAGACCTAGAAATGTTTGTAGGCAGCAGGGCAGGAAACAACAGATAGGAAAAGACTGAAGACTAAAGACAGGGAAGGCTACTTCTTCATCAGAGATAGAGCAGTTTTCTTATACTATATACCATATTGCCCCCTATGGAGCTTACAAGTCACTAAATCTCTGATTTTTTTTTCCGGATGAAATGCCATCTAACTATTCACTGACACTGTAGTTAAGAGGTTGCTTGTTTTTTAACCCAAGTGTAAGACCGCACATTTGGAGCAGTTGGGTGGTACAGGGGATATGGCACCAGGCCTGTGACAACAAGGGTAGCTAGGTGGTACAGGGATAGAGCGCTGGGCCTGGAGTCCTGCAGACCTGAGTTCAAATCTTGGCCTCAGACACTTTCTAGCTGTGTGACCCTGGGCAAGTCACTTAACCCTGTTTGCCTCAGTTTCCTCATCTGTAAAATGAGCTGAAGAAGGAAATGGAAAACCACTCCAGTATCTTGCCAAGAAAATCCCAAATGGGGTCAGGAAGAGTCAGACACAACTGAAAAATGACTGAACAACAGAGACTTTGCATTTATTCCTGTTAAGATTCAACTTAGAGCCATGGCGTAGTGAATAGAGAACTGTCTTTGGAGTGGGGAAAATGCTGATATATCCTGGCTGTGTGACCCTGTACAAGTCACTTAACCTCCTTGTAACCCCTGGAAATAACAAATTACAGGACTTGTGCCAATTTTCATTGGTAGAGGGGGATTTTCCCGCTGGGAATTCTCTTTCTTTTTAAATTTTCTTTATTTTATTCTGAATTTAAGAAATAAAACAAGCATTACCATAATATGGTAGAATAGAAAAAAATTATCTTACCTGAAACTGCAAATCTAATATGTACAACTTGCTATTCCTTTTAAATATATAATAAAGTTATTTATTTATATCTATTCAATATATAATTCTATATTATTTATTATATAATTTATTATTTAATTTATTATATAATTTATAATAATGTTTCATCAACATATCACATAATAAGCAATATATAACTATAGATTACATATTTATTTAAATATCCAATAATGAGTTATCATTTATGAAAGTAAGTTTCTTTGTTTTTCTTTTTTGTTTTTCCCCCAATGGAATCACAGACCAGGTCCAGAAAAAAGATTCATCTTATTAGATTTGTCCCAGTGTTTGAATCTCTCAAAGGCCTTTAGAATGCTGACTTTGCTAAGAATGCCATCTATACTTTTCTCTGTCATTAATAAAAATATTAAAAAGCATAATCTGAAAACTTGATGCTGCCTGGTACTCTTCAATCACCAATTCTGTTGATTTTTCCTCTACGATATTGTTCAGACTTATCCTTTCCACTTTACACCCACTGTGACTATCGTCAATCACCCCCTCGTTGCCTTATGCCTGAATTGCTCTAATCAATCCTGAGTACCACCACCATACCACCCCTGCTCTAGCATCTTCAATGGTTTCTCCTTACCTATACCACCAAGGCTAAACTCTTCTGCTTATGCTGGTACCACCTTACCTAGCTAGCCTCATGTCTTACTACTCTCTGAAAGATGTTGCTCCTCTCAGGCTGGTCATTTTACTCTCTCCGCTCCCACTTCACTTACCCCAATATGATCTGTGCTCACTTCTAACTCAGTAGTTGTGCTCATGATATTCTGCCATCTCAAAGGCCCTCTCCCACAGATCTTGCCCATCTTTCAAGAACTAGGTTGAAAAACAAAAAGTACATGGTAGAGAAGAAAACTTAGAAGGAAACAGAAAAGCAAGGTAGCTTTGAAAACAATGTGTAGCATTTATTACATGGTTTTTCCAAAATAAATAAACAATCTAAAATGGAAATTTGTGGTTTCACATTGAATCCTCTCTTTATATTGTGTTGTGTACATAGAAATGGTCTCTTTTTTTGCCTTTTTGTATTTAAGTTCAAAATGAATTTTTAAATTTTTTTTAAACTAGTTTAAGTTCCATTTTCTCAAAATGACTTTTCTGGCTATTGTTTTGTTAAAAGACATTCTAACTACTGAACATATACAACACAAGGAGAGCAGAGAGAGAAAGGTCCCATAGATACTGAAATATTCATAACTGTACCTTTTGTGGTTTAAAAAAATGATAGAAATAAAGTGAGTACTCCATTGATTTAGGAATGGCTGAACAAAAAATAGTACCTGAATGTCATGAAATCCCTTTTGTGCCACAAGAAATTATTAACATGAGGAATTTGGAGAAATGAATAGATTTATATAAAGTAAAACAGAACCAGGGAAACAATATATACGTCATTATTCTGGTTTTTTTTTCAGCTGTGTCCAACTATCCATGACCCCATTTGGGGTTTTCTTGGCAAAGATATGGGAGTGGTTTGCCATTTTCTTTTCCAGCTCATTTTGCAGGTGGGGAAAGTGAGGCAAACAAGGTTAAATGACTTGCCCAGAGTCACACAGCCTATAAGTTTCTAAGGCCAGATTTGAACTTAGGAAGATGAGTCTTCCTAACTCCAGGCCTGAAACTCTATCCACTGCACCATCTAGCTGTCCTAAAACTGGGGCTGACAAAGGTTTTTTTGACTTGCTCAGACTCACAAAGCTAATAAGAGTCTGAAGTTGTATTTGAACTCGGGTCTTCCTGGCTCTGCCTTTAAGTGAAAAGGCATCCATAAAACACTAAAATATTTTTTTAAAAACTCAAAAACACCAGTTAGGCTTAATTCTGCCTTTATATCCAAGGACATCTAGCAATTTGTCCCCCAAGTAGAAAGTGTTTCCATATTCCCTATTCCGGAATTCTCAGATCCAGCAGACCTTAAGCCTGAACAGAGAGAGAATCCATCTCACCTCCCCTCTAGGAGCTCTCATGCTGAATAATGGCTTAGGACAGGGAACTCTACCACCTCACTTTCAGGTCTCCTTTGTCTCCATGTTTACACTTAATCAACTTCTCTTTCATAATTTGATTTATTAAGCTGTCTTAAATGACATTGATTTCACCATGGGGAACTTCGAATCAACCCCTGAGAAAACTGAAAAATACTCAAGAGACAATATTACAGATGGCAGATATACAGGCAGTCTACGAACGAGGAGGTCAGAGCAGATGGAATATGGAAGATCTAGGAAGGATAACCAGAGAGTCATTTGTAGTATTCAAACACCTCCAGATCATGCAATAAGTTATGGCCTCATAAACCATTTTTAAGTACCTACTAAGTGCAAAGCATGGACTTCACAATAACCATGGGAGTTAGGAACAACAGGTATTATCATCCCCATTTCACAGATAAGCAAATAGTCTCAGAGAAATTAAGGGCCAGGAAACATCAGAGGTATGATTGGAATCCATGTCTTCTTGGTCCAAGGACAGCGTTTTGTCCACTTTGTCAAGAATAGAAGGAAATAAAAGCTTGGACTCAGTTTCCAGTTTTAAGATCTGCCTATGTGTGTTATATACATCAAAATGTTTGTTGTCAAACAAAGCTGATGCTTTAGAATGTAAAATAATATTTTAGAATATCACAAGAACCAAAAACCTACTAATAAAATCAGAGATTAGAAAAAAGGTACAAAATAACCTGAATATATGTGTGTATATGTATATATATGCACATGTATGTGTATACATGCCTAAATATACATGTATATTTATGCACAAATATACAGACATGCAAATATATACATACAATATGTATGCATATTTTGTTGTTCAGTTGTATCTGAACCTTCATAACTACTTGATCATAGCATGCCAGTACAATCCATGGGACTTTCTGCAAAAATACTGGAGTGGTTTGCCATTTCCTTCTCTAGTGGATTAAAGTAAACAGAGGTTAACTGACTTGCCCAGGGTCACACAACTAGTGTCTGAGGCCAGGTTTGAACTGAGGTCTTCCTGACTCCAGGTCTGGCACTCTATTCACTGAGCCACCTAGCTGCCTCCATATGTGTATGTATGTATATGTATGTATGTATGTATATATATATATATATATATATATATACACATGCATGTACACATGCAATATGTAAATGCATGTATGCATATGTCCATTCATACATCTTCTATGTTATTTAGTTTGTCTTGCCCCATTGGAATATAAATTACTTGAGGACAGAAGATTATTCCTGTCTTTGTTTTTTCAACCCTTGGTACAGTTAGAAGGAAAATGAGAGAAGGAGCCAGAGATAGGAGGAACAGAATTCAAAGAGAAAGAGAAAAAGAACTAAGGATTTTGTTGAGGGTTTGGTTTGGGGTTCTCCTCCCCTCCCCACCCCCAGTTATTGGCTTCTAAGGAAAGTTAGGCCCTTGGACTTTGTGGATTAGTAAAAATTTACCATTGGCCACTAGATAAGAAACACTGATCTGATCCAATCCCTTTGCTCTAAGGAATTAGAAAGTAAGGCTGAGAGAGATAATGTGATTTGCTTCAGGCCATTTTTCCTTCTGTTAGGCCAGTAATAGTTATGCATTTGGAATGACAATAAGTAACTGATGTCAACCACGGTAAAGATTTTGTATAATAATAGCTCTGAAAATGGGCAAAAACACAATCCAGAATTTCAGAAATTTAAGATGTGATCATAATTCATTTTGTGGGAAAATGAAATACTATCTGGAAATCCACTGTGGAAATAGGAATCTTTTTTCAGACATTAAAATTCTAAAAATAAGTAATTTTTTTAAAAAGTAAATGAAAGACATGAATTCATTAATTTACACGGCTGAAATTATTATCACAGCTAGAAAAAAAAACTACAAGACAATAAACATGTCTGCCAAGATTTTGAAGAGCAAAATCAATAAAGATGGGTCTTTTTCAAAATCCTGTCTATGATGACTAGCAATTTATCCTCTGCCTGCCCCTTATGCAGTCATCCAAAACATGATATACCCAATAACAAGATGTGATTTGGTTTTGCAAACCGTTTTACATGCAGCAGCAAATCCAAATGCAAGCCTCATCATTTCAAACCATGAAGGGACACCCAGTTTCAGGCCTGACTAGACATGGTTTCAATAATGGCTGCACATAGGATAATGTTCTGAGAAATAGAATGGACTCATTTGAACTCTAGCAGTGTCTAGAAAAGTCCCATTTCCATTCTCCTTTAATGCTACTTAAAAAAAATCAAAGGGCATGGGGGGAGGGGGGAGTGATTAATAATATTGCAATCTGCAAGGCCCCTTGTTGATGAGGACCTGCAAGGTGGGTCAATATATGGTCCCTAGTGATTCTTTTTTTATGGGGTGTTAATCTAGGCCCCTGGTTGAGAAAGCCAGGAACCTGCCTCAAAATTACTCTAAATTCCTTCTGGCTTCATAATGCCAGCCATACTTCCTTAAAAATGTCTTAATTCTACAACAATAATGTCCTCCATGGGTCATAAAATAATGAACCTAAGCAAACCACCAGCCATGTTAAATTTTTTGTTTTAAATCAATAAAAATAATAATAATAATAAAGCAGTCCAGGCAGTGAGTGTCAAAGGAGTGATTTCCTGTAAAGAAAACTACAAAGTAGCTGTGTAGGTTATATCCCCATCTGATCTTCCCAGAGGAGTTCAACCTTTAAAAAAATGGATTTCATCTCATTTTATATATTCCACTGTTAACTGCCATAAACAACAAAAACTAATGAATCCCAGATTATTTCACATTCACTATTTGGCAGGCTTGTAGCTCAGTGTTGGAAGGAAGCAGATGCTATGGTAGTTTTCCTTCTATTAATCAGTGATTCATAAATCAAATTTTAAAATTTATCAAGTAGTACCTTTTGCAAGGCACTGTGCTAAGCAACTGAGGGGATGCAAAAGAAGTATGCAGAAAGATATAATCCCTGTGTTAGACAATCTCATAATAGTCATACAAGTATGTTTTCACTCTTACTTCTTTTGATTCATGGGTCCTCATCTAAGAAACCCAGACAACTCAACGCATCCACTCTCCCAGCAATACTTACAGTAACTGCCTCTCTATTTTCAAGTTCCAAGTTTAAATATTGTAAAATAAAATTTTATTATTAATAATAGCTAACATTTATATAGAATATTAAGGTTTGCAAAGGGCTTTATGCATATTACCTTATCCGATGATAAGATAAAAGAAACCCTTGAATGGGTAAATATTAATCTCCAAAATTTGTGTAAATACCCAAAGTTTCAAATGTCAGAACTTTTCTGGCACAGGCTCCCCAACAATTTGTGTTTTGATTTGCTGCTGTCAGTGGAAAGAGGGCAAAAGGAAATGAGCTGGTGGTTTTCTCTCTCGATAAGTCCTTTTAAAATAAATCAACATGGTATCAGTTATGTTTTTGAAAGATTCCTCTAGAAAAGGGTCACAGATTTGAATCTGGAATCATCGAGTCCAACCCCCTCTTTTTAAAGGTAAAGAAACTGAATTTAAGCGATTTGCTAACATCATTTGGTTAGTTAAGTGAGCTCGGATTTGAACTCAGATGTTCCTAACTCCATGTCCAGTATTCTATCCTCTATGACACCTGAGATGGGTGGGTATACACAGAGACTATCAACTAGGAGGCCAAGATATAAGAATCAAGAATCAGTTGGTAGCAACTGAAGTGCAAGAATGAATCTCAGAAATATTTTAGAATCATTTTAATTCATTTTTTAAAAGAAAGATAGTCTGAAGTAATAGATGAGAGCTGGCCTTGGAGGCAAAAAGAGCTGGATTCAAGTCACACCCCTGACACTTGCTGGCCATTTGACCTCAGGCAAGAAAGAGAGGAAGGAAAGGAGACAGAGAGAAAGGGGAGGGGGGGGGAGGGAGGGAAGGAAGGAAGGAAAGAAGGAAGGGAGGAAGGAAGAAAGGAAACAGCTCCTGCCCTCAAGGAGCTACATTCAAATGGTTGATAACACATAAAAGGAAGAGGAGGCCAGGGAGCATGGTGAATAAGGGCCATAGAGGGGTAGATTGGCATTCTCCATCCAAAAACAATGGCATGATTGATTGGTTTATGGTTCCAAAGTTGTTAAGGAAGAAAGCATACTTAGATCACAGGTGGGGAGACTGTGAAGGAGTAAAGTCAAAGGAAGTATGGTGGCTGAGGCCATCTTAAAATTGTAGTCAAAGAACAGCAGTGTCTAGTCAAGAGACTGGGGCCCTGGTGCAGAAGTTTTTCTAAGCAGAGGTTCTTAACCTTTTTCTATGTCTTGGATCCCTTTGGTAATCAGGTGAACCATTTGGAGCCCTTCTCAGGCTAATGTTTTTAAATTCATAAAACAAAATACATAGAATTACAAAGAAGGCAAATTACAGTGAAATAAAGAGGCAGTATTTTCTCATACAAGTTCATGTACCCCAGGTAAGAACTACTAAATTATAGCTGGTCTTTGGTGAGGCCATCAAGACAATTGGTGGCACTATAGAGAAATTATATGTACATATTACATTTGTATCTATATGTAATTATGTACATATATACATGGAAAAATGATTTGTCTATAATGATATGTTTATTTTCATACATATAATTTTAAGAGATATGCATTTTCCTATATACTAAGCAGGGTAAGTTAGTGATCTGCTCAAATACCATGTGGTGGGTGGTATTTATCTCCCCCAGATTTCCAACTAATTATCTAGGCCAGTGAGCCATGAATGTCCAGGTTCCATTAGGCAAAAAACCCTGGGAGATTGCCAAACTAATCTAGAAAATGCTAGGACTACTCAACAGAGTAAATTTTGAAGCTGTTCCAGCCTGACAATAAACATTTGTTAAGCACCTACTATGTGCCAGGCACTATGCTAAGCCCTGGAGCTACAAAAAGAAGTAAAAAACAGTCTCTTTCCTCAAGGAGCTCACAACCTAATAGAGGAGACAACAAGCAAACAAATATGAAGTAACAAGCTATAGACATGATAAATATAAAATAATTAAGCTAGGAAGAGCAGTAGAATTAAGACAGCTTGGGAAAGGATAAGAAAGAAAGAAGGGAAGGAAGGAAGGAAGGAAGGAAGGAAGGAAGGAAGGAAGGAAGGAAGGAAGGAAGGAAGGAAGGAAGGAAGGAAGGAAGGATAAAAGGAAGGAAGGAAGGAAGGATGAAAGGAAGGAAGGAAGGAAGGAAGACAAAACCATGACAGTGCAGTGACTCAGATTCAAACCAAGGTTGCTGTGGCAACAACAGAGAGTATTAACCATTATAAAAGCACCAACTACCGCTTACCTTCTGCCATTTTAAACACCCTCTTTTAAAAAGGTCTGGCTCACATCTCACCTCTTCCATAAAGGCTTCCCTGAATACCTCAGTTGGCAGTGATGCTTTCTTCTCTGAACTCCCATGACTCTTACTGTTCATTTCATTCATTTGGCACTTATCTAGTGTCCAGCATTGTTAACTGTCTTGGTGAGTAGGCAGGTATTGTACTCTTTATTGCCATAAGGCCTAATATACTGTCATGCCAGCTATTAATGCAGATTCTGAAGTCATAGGACCGGGTTCAAATCCTGCCTCTGATGTTTACTACTTCTGTGACCTTGGTCATGTTACTTAACTTCTATGGGACTCAGTTTTCTCTTCTGTAAAATTAAGTACATATCAATAAATATTTTTTTATTATTTGGCTCCCATATTTTAGGATATACCAGTTTTTATTTGGCAATAATAATGAGCAAAACACAAAAAATTCAGATATTTTGCTAGGTTTTGAGATAGAGAAAGGATTTGGACTTGTGGTTTCATTAATGTATGGAATTCCTAGTCAAGGAAACTCTTTTTATCAATGCAGGTCAGTACCTTCTATGCAACTTTTCTTGGACAATTGCCCAGAGCACAAAGGGGTTTAGTGATTCCGAAAGAGTCACACAGACAATTTATATCAGAGATGTGACTTAAGCCCAGGTCTTTTCTACCTTTGAGGCTAGTTTTTTATCCACTATTCCACCCATTCCCCTTCCCACAAAAAAATTAAAATTGAAAGCTTCTCTAAACTTTGGTTCAGGACCGAGCCAGGGATTCTTACAAGATTGCCTTTTTCCTTGTTTATTGAGAGTATAACCAAATTTGAAGGCAAGTAGAAAGACCAGGGATATTTCAATTTTAACTAGTACGCAGTTAGACTCTTAGACATAACTAAATATTCACCATGAACACAATAGTGAATAGCAGGCTAAAATGTTAGTGAGAAAGTAGCCTGCTTCTGCCTTCCTTTGCATTGACTAATATTCCAAGAAGATCATTAGAATGTTTACTTGAGTAAGGATCACAGGCCTGTCCCCACAAAAGCAAGCAAGCAAGCAAACAAACAAATAAAAAGCTACCAAGGCCAAAGGATTGGTTTTCAGAGTCATTTGCATTGGCCACCTTGCCCTTGTATCAGAACAAACCACTTCTGGAAACCTTCCACGAGCCGTCATTCCTCAAGGAAGTTTCAGACTGCTTTATAGAATTGCCATGCCAGCCAATGTTCTCTGTGCCTCTGGAGAAATAATTTATGGCCACCTAAATCAAAGGCCTTTCATCGATCAATAAAACTCACTCCTGTAATGTAACAATAGTCATAACTAAACTTTGTACACTTTGGGTAACTTTCCATCCAGAGCTCTCAAAGCCACTGATGGGGTTCTTCTCTACTACTCTGAAAAAAATCACTTGGGTCTTGGAGCAGACATTACATTCAACGATGTCAGTTAGTCAGTCTGTCAACAAGCATTTATTAATCACTAACTATGTGCCAGGTCCTATGCTAAGCAACAGAAATACAAATACAAGCAGAAAGAAAGACAATCCCTGACCTCAAAGGGCTTCCATTCTAGTGGTGGAAGACAGTACATAAAAGGGAGTTGAAAGTGGGTAGGGGTGTCAGGCAGCCAATAAACATTTATTAAGCACCTATTGCGTTCCACTGACGATGTGTGATGTAGAAGGTGTGGTAGAGAAAGTCTTGTGGAGGTGAGTAAGCAGAGCAGTATGGGAAGGAATTAGGACATGGTAGACCTGGTTCTCCTTAAAATGGAGGGACCAGTCAATCAGATTGGAGAGAGCACAGGAGCAAAAGGTCCTTCCAATGTGAGAAGTAGTGCAGGGGTGGAATGGACTTCCAGGGAGTAGAGTATGGTAGAGGAAATCCTGTGGATGTGAGTGTGAAGTTCAGTCTGGAAAAGAAAGAAGACATGGTTGGTTCCTCCCTATTCACTCAGAGTTGTAGACACTCTACTTCAGGAATAGTTTACCTCCATGGATTAAACCCCAGGGGTATTTTACTGTTTCTGTGATAGACTATCTTGACCAGTTTCTAAGAGCCTGAGGAATTCTCTAAAGTGAATGATAATAATAAATACTAATACCTAGCATTTATATAGTGTTTTACGGCTTTCAAAGTGCTTTGCAGATGTTAACTCAACCAATCCTCCCAATAACCCTGTGAGATAAATGCTGTTATTATCCTTTTTTTTACAGATGAGGAAGTGGAGGCATAATTGTTAAGTGACTTGCCCAGGGTCACACACAGAGGCAGGATTTGAATTCAGCTTTTCCCTACTCTAGGTCAGGTGCCTTATTCATTGAACCACCAACCTACTCTCAAATGATAAGTCATCTATCTGTGATAATCTATAGGTATAATATCGATTTTTTACCCCCAACTGTTAGTGCCTTGCCTCCCAAATGACCTTGATTCTAACTACTTTGTATGTAGGCAACACTTGTGTTAATTTACTTTAATTTATACAGTATATCTTTATAGATGTACTTGCTGTCTTCCCCATCCAAATATGACTTCTTGCAAGTAGGGATTGTCTCATTTTTGGTACTTGTATCCCCAGCCCCAGAACAGTCTCCAGCACATAGTAGGTGCTTAGTAAATATTTGTCAATTGATTCTGGGAATAAAACAAGGCTTTGTTCAACCGGTGAGCTAAAACCAGATTGGACAGTGCACATGGGGAGATTAAGGAAAAGGATACCTGTCAGCCACGTCCATGAACATTTGGGTAAAATTGGATTTTTTTTTTTAGGAGAGTCCCCAGCAGCAGGCAAAATGCCTCGGAGAAATGCTGTTGAGAGACCCCCTCATCGCATCGCTCCTGTAAATTCTGCTTCATGGCATGTTTTACTTCCCAGGAGACATTACGTGGCTGCTATTTATTTAATTGCTTGGAAAGCTGAAACTGAACAGGGGTCTCTTGAGCTTGGCACGCTTTTAGTTGGCTGCCTGCAGATTTACAATTTAGCACCATGTGGGCTTTCAGAGGCAAAACATTAAAAAGTCTAAGGGACTATTCAACCCCAATGAATGCAGTGGCCTAACAACCCAACTCCAAAGCCCCTGGAAGGCCCCAAACCCAACGATACCTGTTGCAAGTCAGTCTAGCCCCTAACCTGCTGACTAGCATGTGGAATAGTCCTCTGGTAAATCTCTACACCTTCAATTTCGCCTTCCTTCCCTTCCTTTCTTCCCCGCCTCCCAACTTCTTTCTCCCACCTTCATTTCCCAGACTGGCGTGGGTAATGTGCGATGTGGCCAGAGCTCTATAAATGAAAGATGTCATCACTCTGGGATACAAGAGCACGGTATGTGTTGTGTGTGTCTACAAAATGCAGTTGCTGTCTATTAGAGTCCGTGGCAACTTTTAAATCTGTCATCACGGCATGAGCTTCGTATCAGGCTCCTTCCCTGATTCTCAATCCAGGAAGTAAGAGGGGGAACATACTGTATCATTTATGGGCAGGCTGGTACCGGGTCAAGGATGACATCACTCTCCACTCTACTTGGCTATAATGAGGTGAAAAGGCAAGACTGGGACAAAACACTGGCACTTTATTTATTGGGAAAATTTAAGTGAGGTTGTATTTCAGCTTATAATAAAACTGAAAACAAAAGCTGTGGATTATAGATCTTTAATAACACCTGATCAAAGCAGGTAAGACAGGTTGAAAGGGTGAGAAGCGGGGAGGAGGGTTAAAGAGACAGTTAGGAACTTGGAAATGTAAGATAACGAAGTCTGAGAAACATGGGGGGGCCACAATACTTTGTTATTGGGCTTGCCCAGTAAAGATATTACTAGGTTTATTTACTATAATATTTGCTCAGATCCAGCCTTTTATCTGGAAAAGGAGTTCTTAACCTGGGGTCCATGAACTTTAGAAATAAATACATACATACACACATACATGTACATATATATATATACACACAGACATGTATATTTAATATATACTTACAAATATATTTATGCTAAATATATTTATAAATATAAATTACATGTTTCAATTTAAATATATTTATATATACAAATAACTGTATTTCAATATAACTGACTTCCCTTGAAATACTATGTATTATTTTATGCATTTAAAATATTGTTCTGAGAAGGAATCCATAGGCTTCACCATACTGCCCAAAGGGTCCATGACATTTGAAGGAATTGTAGTGTTAAAAATAATTACCAGATAGCAGGTCTCCCTTTCTCTGACAGCCTTGGATAGAAAGGGGATGAGCTAGCCCACCTCATCTCCTTACTACCTAAGTGACTTTGAGCACATTTATTTTCCTTCTTCAGCCCTCAGAAGTCTCATCTACAGATGAGGTGGCTGTACAAATGATCTCTCCACTCTAAATCTATGGTATATTTTTTAGCTTTACATCTTTTAAAAATGAGTCAAGGGGGTTGGGGGAAGGACAAGAGATCAATCATGCTAGAAATACATTTTTAAAGGAACAAGATTTGAAGTCTTATCAGGGAAAAGGAATGATAAAAGTTTCCATATTCAAATGTAATATGAAATAGGTATTAAATTCCCTAAAGACCTCCCTTTCCATTCATTCTATTATTTTGTACTGTTCTTAATAAGTATGGGATTTAATTAAAATACAGTTCATTCTGATCAATTTGAGTACAGACCTATGAGTTCATGGGTATAGGGAACTCTCTCATGGAAATTCTCTCTACCAATAGAGATCATCAACTCTTATATTACTCATAGTCTTAGAGAGTTGCCTCGCACAAAGAAAAATCAAAAGAGTTGTCCATGTGTGTCTGAGGCAGGACCTGAACCCAGGTCATCCTGACTATCCGCTATGCCATAGCTGCTTCTCAATTCTGATCCCAATTGTCAAAGTTGCCAGTACTTCTGGTTAGATTTAGCCGCTATTGTGAGGTTGTGGGTGCCTCAATATGAATATTATTGTAGGGTAATGTACAGCTTGTAAATAATTATGGGCAGAAAGTTCCAGTATCCAAAAGGGAAGCCACGTTTAAAATTGTTATTGCTTGTTTTGATCAATGATATTTACTGGATCACCTCACCAAAACATTAGATTCTTCTCCAAAGAGTTGTCACCTTTCCCCATTGTCAGAAAGTGAACAGGCAAAGGGTTTGGTTTGGTCAGGTACTGAGATGAGTAAAGTATTTTCTAGGATTAAGTTTTCACTGCTACAGGAAGACCATCAACCTTTAGATCACTAGCCACCCATTGAGTTTCCTGAAGGAGCTCCTTTGCCAGAAGACCTTACAATGTCCTTTTATTTCAAATGATTAAGATTTTTCTTGAAGAGAGAAAACACTCTGGGTAGGGCTCCAGTCCCACAACTGCTTCTTTTGCCTTATTTACTGTTGTTATTCAGTCCTTTTTCAGTTTTGGTTGACTCTTCATGACCCCATTTGGGGTTTTCTTGACAAAGATACTGAAGTTTTTGCCGTTTCCTTCTCCAGCTCATTTTACAGATGAGGAAGCTGAGGCAAGCAGGGTTAAATGCCTTGCCCAAGTTTCCGAGGCCTGATTTGATTTTAGGAGGATGAGTCTTCCTGACTCCAGGCCTGGTACTCTATCCGCTGTGTCACCTAGCTGCCCTTGCTTTCTTTACCTCCTCAATAATCAGAAGCCTCCTCACCCCATTAAACAGGAAGAAAACCCATGTCAGAATTAGGCCAGGTTTACATTTCCCTTAACCCAAACGGCTGCTTAGTCCATTCTTGGACTTTCTTCCCTTTCCACTTTTTAGCAGACTCTCCTGGAGGTACTTGATGCTTTTTTCATAATCAAGAAGTCAATGAGATGGCAACAGCAGCGCGAGACAGTGGAGTTGGAAGGCAGGGATTCAAATCTTCTCTCTCATGTTTATTACTTAGGTGACTAAGGTCTTTGGGTCTTGTTTCCTCATCTGTAAAACGAGGGAATTAAATCAGATGGCTTCTGAGGTCCCTTCTAGCTCTCCAGCTATTGGGTCCTATATTTTATCCTCCCTCATAATTATTCACTTATTATGTTTCTTTACTTTCTCAACAAATATACATGCCTCCTATGTAGACATCATGCATAGACATTTGTCTATAATATACAGTGAATTTCTATTGGGGACAGTGGAAATGTTTGAGTGCCCATCAGTCTTGCTGGTGAGAGGCTCAGTTAGCCAACACTACTCCCACAAGTGTCCTCACTTGGCTCTTCCTACAAACCCCATAATCCTCTCTCCTTGATATTTTAGAACTTTCTAACCTGTGTGGCAAAAACAGCAAGTGAGGGAAATAAAATGGAGACAAAATGCAGAGACAGCCAATCAGTCAGTCCAGTCCCCCACCCCCCCCAACCCTATCCACATACAATCAGCGCCAGCTGTAGTCCAATTAAACTTAATCTAGTCACATGCTCATGTGCTCCTCAGAAATTAGAGGAAATCAATTCAAATGCTAATGAGAAAGTCCATAATTTATTATCTGCTGAGGAATGCATGTTACATTAATTTTAACTGTAAACAATTATTTTTATTGCAAGATTAATTACCCTATCTTACACAACTTCCTTTTTTCATATTCTTTTAAGGAATTAGTTTTCAGTTGCTGTTTTGTGCCTCTGTCACAGTTCTTTAGCTTGAGAAAAGTATAATTAATTTAGGGATGCTGCAAATGTTGTTTTCTATTCTTCTGCCAAGAGAAAGTGGGATAAATGGCCAGGTCAAATCCAGAGAAAAATGGCTGAAGTGTTTGGCCAGAATGAAAAGGCATTAAATCTGGGGATGAAGAAAGACTAAGAAAACACTGGCTAATATTGGTCAGCCCTGACCATAATACTTTCCGATGGCTCTGCATACTGACGTCCATTCTCATTCTGTACCACACCCTATCCTACCCAGCCCTTTTCAAGCCAACAAGAACTCCATGTACAGAGTAAAAACCTCTGTACACAAGGGAGGCACTAATCATTTCTACTTGAGAGTAACCAAAAACTGGACTTCTCCCCAGGACATGCTGAGTGGGATGCTTCCTTTTAAGTAAAATGATTTTCTTTCTTTTGAGTGATGAGAACCTAAAACATATTCCTTTTCAAAAGGATGCTCACTGGGGTTATGCCCCCACTGATTTCTACTCCCCAGGTGAAGTCCTGCTCCACACCACAGCTGGTGGAAAGATAATTAGTCTTAAACCAATCACTTTTCAATAGCAAGAAAGCCCTTCTAACTAGATCAATAAGAGCACTCTGGCATGGAGAGGGTTTTCTTTTTTAAACCCTTTGTTTTGAGCTTACCTTAGTACAAATGAAAAGTGCATGTTTCTTAATTGAATTAAATAAATGATACTATAGCTTAAGGGAAACATTTATGAAATAATGAAACACATCATTCCACTTCTTTGAGACTTTCTTAGTTTGAACTTCCAGCCAAAGCATCTGCTAGGCACTGATTAAAATAAAATGGGTCCCAATTAAATCAATGAGACTAGTAGTTGATTTCGATGGGAGAGTGGCCAGAAAATGGATAATAGAATTGGGCCCCGAGAAAACTCATCTGCTAATTACCTAGAAAAGTTTAGGCTTAGAGGGCAATAAGCACTTAACTTAGGAGAGGAAATAAAGTAGGAAGTGGTTGTGGCAAAGGCCATAGAAAAGGCCTATGCTCTAAGGATCAGGGATGATTTTCTGTCACACAGACTAACCACCCAGATGGTCCTGATATAAATCTATCCATCTTCCCCTTTAGAACTGTGTGACAGGAGATATTTCGACACACAGAATATCAGCTGGGATGTAGTGGAAAGGATAGGGGAAGATTTTTCACTTTGCATTCATTCAGCTCAGCCAATGAATATTTATTAAGCACCTACTGTATACCAGTCATTGTCCTAAGTCCTGGAGATTTTTGACCATACCTCTGAGTTCATTCCCATAGGGAGCTTTTGGTGGGGAATTTTCCCCCTTTAATGTAGATCAGAACCTGTTCTGCACTTCAGAGGCCACTGAAAAGTCAAGTAATTTGCCTACAATTCACAAAATCAGCGTGGGTGAGGGTCAGGATTTGAACCCAGCACTGAAGCCAAGACAGTTTTCTAGCTAGGTTGCCTCTCTGGGGCACAGTGGGGTTACAAATGAAAGAGTCCCTGCCCTCAAGCAACTTATATGCTACTAAAGGAAGGCAACACATGTACATATAAGTAAATAGAAAATAT
The DNA here is from genome assembly GCF_011100635.1 of Trichosurus vulpecula. Taxonomy (NCBI): domain Eukaryota; kingdom Metazoa; phylum Chordata; class Mammalia; order Diprotodontia; family Phalangeridae; genus Trichosurus; species Trichosurus vulpecula. Next base: position 231,985,097 of record NC_050574.1, read on the forward strand.
TTACAAAGTGCACAAATAAGTAAACAGAAAATATATACATAGAAATTTGAGGGCATGGGGAAAAAATAGCATTCCAATGGAAACATCAGAGTAATTCTCATATAGAAGGTGGCACAATTTGAACCATGAAAAATTCTAGAAATACTAAAATGTGGTTGTGAGGAAGAGCATTCCAAGAATGGAGAACGGCTTTTGCAAGGCCTAGAGATGGGGAGAGAAATGCTGCATGCAGGAAACAGCAGGTACACCAATTTGGATGGAAATGGAAAGAGTGTATGTTGAATGATTGTTCACTTGATAGGTGATGTTAGCTCTCAGCTGTAAATACAAGGAAAGCACAGATTTCTCTTCTTTATTTCCCATTTTCTTAGGTTCTTTTTTTGAGGACTTGAGTACATCTCTACCAAGCACACATATGCAACTTCTCAAGGCAATGAACAGTAGTTATACAGACCATGAAGTGTTTGGAAGGGAGAGGCCTTGGTGATACAGGTTAACACCTGGTTTTAATTTGACTGTCATCTGTCATAAAAGCAGGCTTAGAAAACAAGACCTAAGTTCTACTCTAAACCTATGGGAAATGATGGCTGATTTATTTTAGCAACAAATGCTTCAAGTCCTTGATTTTTCTTCCAATTTCTCAGTTTAATAAAATAAGATGCCACATGTCAAGTTATATTGCAGGGAATTATTTCAACCACACAAAGCCATTTAAATCACTTGCAAATTTGCCACAAAGCAAAGATCTGTCACCAAGCATTAGGATTAGCTAGCCCTAGAAATCCCCACATCCATAGCCAAGCTAATAGAGTAAGCACACAGGAAGAAGACCTTGAACCATTTCCAAGCTTTGCAAGCCAATGATCTCTCCAGGTCAACATGCTTCATGGTTCAACAGCTTCTTGAATTACTCAGGGCCTAGTTTTAAATTCTTTCAGTTCTTCTGATCAGAGTGGAATATAACCTTGTCATATGCAGAACCCATGAAATGCTTCCTAATTGGTTCAACTTTATTTCTCTGCGAACCCCTATGGTCACACAAAATAAATAGAACAAGGTCTGTATTCATCTATAAATTTCATTTGGTAGAAAGTTATGCTATATGGGACCCCACTGCTTCAGTAACAGCCTCACAACTACGACAATCATTAGGCCGCTGAAGGTCACTTTTTGAGGGCTCTCCTGACCCCAGACTCTGTTTCTGCTCTATGTCAATTTCCTTGTGATGAGTGTATTCAGTGGGTCACTTTACAAAGTATTTGCAATTACTGAGCATCCCAGCCCTGCGATCCCATTCCAAGTACTACTTCATGTATGCATTTAATCCAATAAGCTTAAAAGGGATTGTTTTTCCCCTGTGAAAACCTGGATGTCCTTTGTGTTCAAAATTAAGAATTTTTTTTGAAAACTTAGCAACTTCTGAATATGATGAATGAACATGAGGAATGCCATCTGCAAATGCTTATAAAATTCTGCTACTTTATATCTCCATCCTATCCCCCAACATCCACTTTCTCCTTAGCCCCAGACACCAATCACCCACTCTCTCAAGGGGAGTTTCTTTTAAAATTAAACATTATTGGAATCTCTTACTGTGGTTTAGATGGTTCAGAATCCTATGGGAATGGAATAAAAAGGGATGAGAAAAATACTGAGATGCTATATGAAGTAATCCAGATCAAGATGTTTCTTTGCCTAATAGGAAGCAGTGAACTCTAGAACTCTTTCCAGGAAAAAAAATCTTCTATTTGACAATTTCCAGCAGAGAATTTCAAAACTTGAAAGTGTCTTGGTTTGGATCTGATCCAAGTAGGCATCCATATTCACAGTCTGATCACTAGCAATATTTGAACTTCAAGGATTTTCATGAGCCTGTGTTTTGCCATCAGTTCCTAGTCAATCCATTTTCTTCCACTGACCTTCAACCTGCTCTGTAAAAATTACCTGGAATTCTGTAGATTTTACCTGAAATAATTTGAAGCCTCAGGAATAATGGATACTTTTGGGGCAGAGGTGGTTTACTGCTGCTTTGTGTCAAAATAATATCCTAATACTAGGAACCATAGCGGTATTGAGTTTTTTTTTTAAGTCATAGAATGCTAGATCTTAGAAAGATCCCAGAAATTCTCATCCAATCCATTTATTTTATACAATGGAAACTGAGTCCCAGAGAGTTTACATTATTTTTCCAAGCTTACACAGCTGATCAGTGCTAGTATAGGACTTGAGCTGACTTTTTTTTGCAGGGGGGAGGAGTTGCAATTGGAGTCAAGTGACTTGCCCAGGGTCACAAACTAGTAAGCGTCAAATGTCTGGGATCAGATTTGAATTCAGGTCCTCCTGACTCGAGGGCCTGTGTTCTCTCCATTTCACCACTTAGCTGCCCCTTTTGAGCTGAGTTTTTAAAAACTCTTCTCCTCAAGTCAGCTGCAGCACTCCCTGCTTCCAAATGGAAATCTAAAGACAAGGCAAGAGGCAGAACTATTATTGCCATCATTCAGCTCAAAAAAAGGAACATATTTTCCATGTTAATATGTGCCACTGCCTAAATATTATGATCAGGTTTCCTTTGGCAATAAAAAGCTGAGTTTCTACTTTAGTCAGTGAAAACAAAATGCCAAATGTCCAAGTACACAAGATTCATTTCTGTAGAAAACACTCACTTTTCCATGTTTCACTCCCCAAAATCTTGACTGGTATTATAACATACCAGCCGTTTTCAAAATGTGCTGTCTTCCTTTCAGAGCATGGTATATTTCTCAATCTGTATTCTGAGAAAGAATTTAACTCTTGTCTACATATGTAAAAAAAAGGAGAAGGTAACAGATTGTGAAGGATTGATTACTAAAGCAAAAAATCAATCTTAAAGCGTTGATGATTTAACCAGCCACAAAGGCACAGAAATGTATGAGAAAAGCCATGATTGATTTTTAACTTTGTAATCCTTCCCTCCCCATCTATTATCCTGTATGTATCATATTAGCCATCATTATGACTAAGACAAGATAGGACTTTGACATCTTCCTGACATAATGTGACTGTAAATGGAATCAGCTTGTACACAAAGGCTTTTACCTAGTTATTAATAATGTTCTCCATGGGACATGGATTGGACTGCTATTAAACAACCCCACTGGCTGTCTGAAGCTACTGCAACTTGGTATCAGTCCAAGAAGTGCCTCCTCTGGGCAGGTAGTCTTCCAAACAAAGCTTAAGCCACATGGCCTGACAAACAGCTTAAATACTATTCCTGAATGCTCATCCTTTAAAGGAAGTCATAAAAGACGGGTGAGACCTTGTGAGCACTGGGACATAACAGAAAAGATCCCAACCCACCCATCACCAGTGAAAACCTTCATGTTCAAAAACATAAAAATTGTCACAAGGGTAGCTACACTATTTTTCCCCTTTTCCCAGTTATAAGAATCCAGAGTGGATCACAATATGTGGTTCATTTATATACCAACTTGGAGGGCACTATACCCATTTTGTATCATTGAAGCCTCCAAATGACCCTTGTGAGGTAAGTATTACAGACAGAATTATTTCCACTTTACCAGTGAGGAAACTAAGGTTCAGAAAGATTTTTATTTCTTGCTTATGGCTACCCACTAGCAAATGTCAGAGGTAGAATTTGAACCCAGGGATACCATTTTCTCATTCTTCATTCCTTTCCACCATATCACACTGCTTCTCAGACAATAGGGTGATAATTGTTACAGAAAAAATAGATGTCTAGATATAAGGTGATTTGTTGTGATTTTTGCATTCATGATTCATCCATAAATTAGTTGAAAAACTTAATTCTTCAACAATCCTAGTCCAGCCATGTGCTTTCCAAATATTGCTTTATTAATGCCATAAAATTGGTGTTAAAACAAGGAATCACAGAACTGAAAAGTTAAATGGCTTGCTTTAGACCATAATGAATATTTTTAGAGATCTTAAGAGGAAAATTCAGGTCTTCCCTCCAAGTCTACAAATCTCAGACCTCATCTTTTTTTTTTCTCGGCTTTTCATCCCCCCAAATCAAGCATAAATTGCTTTAATGCCACTTATTCTCATTCTACGGATTATACAAAAGAGCTGTCATTATCTTACTTATGTAGTATATTTCCCTTCTCTTTTGGCTGCTTTCTGACCTCACAATTGCAAAGATAGTAGTGCCATCCCTTACTACCACTCTGAGAGGTAAAGAGGGGGTAGTTGTCCTACCCTCTTAGGAAACAATCATGCCCCTTTCTTTTTGAACACAAAATATGGAAAACACTCAACAATCACTGGGACCATGACTTGAATTCTTGAGTTCTTGAGGACTACCACCACAATATGGAATTTCTTGTCATGTATTTAGGGCCCATTATGGCAGAGGTTATTGTATAAACATACTAACTAGAGTCAGTGAAAAACACAAAAGAAGAAGCCTCCAAAAACCCAATGAGAAAAGCAACATTTCCTCTTTGGTGCTCCATTTTCTCCTCCTGTAGGGTTACAGACTTCTCTAAATACTAGGATAGCCCAACTTGTTGCAGTAAATCCTCAGACTCTGCAAATATGTCGTGGCCTGGCACATCTACTGATCAGGTACGTACTGACCTTACAAAAATGATGTGAAGATTGGATGAGATGATATATGTAAAGAACAGTGTAAATACAAACGTCATGCTGAGCCACAAATCCCTTCTGGCCTTTAACCAAAAACTTCACGATCGTGTACAAGGTAACTGGGCCACCTTAGGGAGGCAGATCCACATTGAAGCAAGCCCTAGGATACTCTGGTACCCAAACAGTCTCCATGATGCTCTATACTACAGGATCCAGAAGAGACTTCCTACAGCAGCCCCAGACAAGGGAAAGGATAGCCCCAGAACCCAATCCATAAGCAGCCTGAGCCTGGGCCACAGATAAAATAATCCCATAGCCCAGGGTATTTCTGAGAAGATGCACATTCAGTCCAAGGGTGAGCCGTAGAGCTCCACTGAATTTTAATCCTTCATTTGCCAGATTATAAACGATTGGACTATTTTTGTGCCTCCTTGGGGGGTGACCAAGTGCTGCAAAATTGCTCCGGATGCATGGCATACTTTGCAGTGACATTTACAGCATGGCCATTATTAATAACATAAATTATAGTAATAATAAACATTTATATGCACATTGCAGGGAATCTTCCCTTATTTAATACTATGGATGAGGAAATTCTGCCATTTTCTTAAGCCTGCTACACACAAATTCAACAGTTATTAAGGGCAGTGTTCTGCCTAGATTTCCAAGCAGAGACATGACCAACCTCTACAAAATGTCAGATTTTGACAGCTAGAGTCCTGCACTTTCTGGAGAAATGACCAAAGGATCAACTACGAGCACAGTCAGGGAGGGAACCTTCCTTTCCTTGTATCTTTCCAGTGCCTGCTGTACTGCCCTGCATGTCATTACAAACAGGGCCATGGATCCTCCTTCTGACCTGCTGCTGTGTAAACTCCATTAGCACAGACACAGACAACCAGATTAATGAAGGAAAGCAATTTATTGAACTGATATTTGGTGTAGATGCCATTAGTACCGCCAGTTGTGAAGCCACAGCTTCAGAGTTAGATACAGTCTTTCCCAGGAGAGCAAAGGAAATCATTTAGACATTTCTCCTTGCTGGGTCTTTAGTTGTCATGGCTCTATAAACTGTTGAAAAATGGGCATTGAGGCCATTGTGGGTCTTGGAGAATCATTGAATGTCAGAAAAAAGAGGGACCCTAGAGGTCATTTAATCCAATCTGACCCTAAGCAAGAACCCTATTGACACCCACCTAAATAACTGGTTTTTCAGTCTCCACTTAAAGATGTCAACTGATAAAGGACTGACAACCTCCCAAAGTAGCCCATTGCACTTTTGTACAGCTGAAATTGTTAGGAAGTTTTTAATTTTTATTGCGATGAAATTTGACGTAGTGTAATTTCCACTTACTGTTCCTAGTCTTGCCCTCCAAGGCAAAACAGAATGAATTGAATCAGCAGAGGAAAAGATTATTTCTGACTCTGAGAAGCAGGAAAAACTTCACAGAGAAGGTGGAATCTGAGCTGGAGGCAAGGTAAGAATTAGAAAAGCATAGTAGGGATGAGCTCTTGACTTTGCCTTCTGAAGCTAATCAAAACAAGTATATGCCTCTTCCACAGGAGGCTCCTTAAATACTTGAAGAGAATTGTTATGTCCCATTAAGTCTTTATTCTTCTGGCTAAATATCTCTACTTCTTTTAAAGTATCATGATATCATGATTTTGAATACCTTTACTATCCTGGTGTCCTCCTTTATATTTCCACCAGCATTTCAATGTCATCACTAAAATGTGATGTCTGGAATTGAACACAGTGAGTTTACCAGGTATCACACCTCTCGTTCTGAATACTATGCTCCTGTCAATGAATGTTAGACTTTTGGGATGTCATATTACACTTTTGATTCATCTTGAGCATGTCAGATACTACAACTCTTAGGTCTTTCTTACATAAATTATTATCTGGTCATATCGTCCTTTTCCCATATTTGTTTATTGACTTTTTAACCTACTGAATAATTTTACATTTATTCTTACTAACTCACAGCCTAATAGATGTAGTCCATTGTTCTAAACTATTGAGATCTTTTTGATACCACTTTGATAAGCCAATATGTTAGCTATCCCTCCCAGCCTCACGGTGTCCACAAATTTAATAAATTCACCATATATGCCTTTATCTAAGTCAATGATAAAAATGTTGAAAAGCTCAGGGCCAAGGACCCCAAGTTACTCCGCAAAACATTTTTCTTAAGATTGAGATAAATCCATCAACCTCCACTCTTTGTATCTAGTCATTCGATTAGTTCCAAATCCCCTGAACAAGGCTATTTTCTAGCCCAAGGGTGGGGAACCTGCAGTCTTAAGGCCACACATGGCCTTCTAGGTCCTTGGGTGAGGCCTTTTGACTGAGTCCAAGTTTTACAGAACAAATCCTTTTATTAAGGGGATTTGTCCTATGAAGTTTGGATTCAGTCAAAGGGCTGTACTTGAGGACCTAAAAGACTACATGTGGCTTCGAGACCATACGTTCCCCATTCCTGTTATCTCTTGCCATCTTATCTATAAGAATACATTGGCAGATTTTTATTAAATGCCTTACCATAATCCAGATATATTCTGTTTATGGTGTTCCTCTGGTCTATTAGAGTAATCCAGTCAAAAAAGGAAATCAGAGTAGATTGGCATGACTTGTTATGGATGAACCCATACTGGCTCATAGTAATCATCACTTTCTGTCTAAGTAATTACAAGTTATCCCTTTAAAAAAGGCATTCTAGGATTTTACAAAGAATTGAAGTCAAGCTTATCACATGATAGTATGAAGATTCCACTTTCCTTTCATTTTTCTTTTTTAAATCAAGATGACATTTGCTTTTATCTGGCATCACAGCAACTTTCCTACTCTGTGAAATTTCAACAACTACAATAGTGATTGAGCAGTCAACACCCATAAATTACTTTAGTTCTCTGGGTTGTAGTTTGTCCAGACAAGTTGTCTTTAAAACGTTGGAAGTAGCTAGTTGTTTTGTGACCATCTCTTCACTTGGGATTTTAATTCCTTGTTAGCTGTTTTTCTGCTATACTTTTTTGACTAAATACCATTCTTCTTGGTAAAGGACACAGAAGTAAAATGAAATTTGAGTAGTTTTGCCTTCTTTCCATTATTAATTATCATCATATCATCTGCCCTAAATACCTTCAACAGTGATAATCTGCCTTCTTTGACTTTCCTATTGTGCCCAACGTAAATTTTTTAAAAGAATTTTTTATTGTCAAACTCAGTTAAACAAACATTTATTAAGCTCCTACTATGTATGTGGCATTATAGTAGGCACTGGAGATAAAAAGATGAAAATTAAACATTCTCTGCTCTCAAGAAGCTTACAATGAGGGATGTAATATGTACACAGATAAGTAAACGCAAGGCAGTTTCATGGGGAAGCACTGGGAGATCAAGAAGGGCTGGTATCACCTGAACCAAGGATAAAGGGAAGCTATGGAGTCATAGAAGTTGAGGGGGAGAAATCTGCACAAAAACCCAGAGACAAGCAATGAGATGTCACTGATGGGTAATTATAAGTTTGCCATATCATAGACTATATGAAGTGCAATGAAATGAGGGTGGAAATTCCTTTAAATATGGGTTGGAGCTAAATTGAAAAGGGCTTTTGTATTTTTCCCCAAAGGCCATAGGCAGCTACTGAAAATCCTTTAGTGAAGGATTAACATAGGCCTGTGCTTTAATAAAATTATTTTTGCAACTATGTGGGAAATTAGAAAGGCAGAAGATAGAAAACAGGAAAGCCAATCATGTTATTGCACTAGTTAAGGTCAGAGGTAACAAGGGCCTCCATTTGAATGGTGACTGTGTAAATACAACTAGAAGGATGGTGAAAGATAAAGCAATAGAATCTGAAAGACCTGAAAACTGGCTCTGAGGGGCAAGGCTGGCAACGACAAGGTTGGCAAATCTACGTAACAGGACAGAAATAGGGAATTTGGGTTAGGAGGAAATGTAGCATCAGGGCAAGAATTGGTAACCTGGGCTCCACTGATCCCTGTCTGTGGAAAGATTCTGGGGGGGCATCCATGAACTTGGATGGAAAAAATACATCTTTCTTTTCACAGATTTCCTTTGTAATTCTATGTATTTTATTTTGCATATTTAAAAATTTTATTCTGAGAAGAGCTTTCTATGGGTTATACCAGACTACCAAAAGAGTTCATGAAACAAACAAGAAAAAGTTAAGAACCTCTGGTTTAGGGAAAGATAATGAGTTCCAAATTTAGAGATCACAGATCTAAAGCTAGGAAGAACCTACAATTTGAGATGAGTATGGAACACCCTTGTGAAGGTGACTAGGAAACATTGGGTTATATGAGATGCAGCTCAGGATAGCGTAAAGGGCTATATATGCATGTGACTCATTAGTAGAGAAATGATCACTGAGCCCACGAGAAATGATTAGATCACCATGATAAAAAAGAGAGGGGCAGAGCACTGGGGTACACCTATTCTTAGGGGGTATGGGACTTCAGATGATGATTCAATGAAGGACACAGAGAAGGGATGGTCAGGCAGATAGGAGGAAAACCAGGAAAAAGCAGTGTCACAAAAGCTAAGAAAGGAGGAAGCAAAAGAAGGAAATGATTGATGGTGCCAAAAGGTGTGAAGAATCAGGAAAGAAGAGGACTGAAGGAAAAAAAGCCATTGCAATAAGAGATCATTGGGAACCTTGGAGACAACAGCTTCTGTCATTTGATAGGGCTGGAAGCCAGACCGAAAGTTAAGAAGTAATTTAGGGAAGAGAGAAAAAGGAGGTAACAGTATAAAGAGCTTTTCTAGGACTATGGCTGTGTGAGAGTTGAAGGAGATATTCATCAACAGCTTGACAGGACAGAAGAGTCAAATGAAAGGGATTTTCATTGTTGGATTTTTTTTCAGGATAAGAGAAACTTGGTGCCATTTGTAGGCAGAAAGGAATTAATATATAAGCAGAGTAATCATCACCTGTCTCAATTTGTTCTGCTTCTGAAAACATCCCAAACCCTTGTAAGCAGACTTCTCCTATGGAATTTTAGTCCATACAATCCTACCTAAGTTTTCTTTGAACTCTTTGAAGTCCACTCCAAAATCAAAAGTGCCCTTTGAACTAGGTCTAGTTTTCTTTCTCTTAATCAATCACAAATTCTCATATAGTATGGTAACTTCCCTCTAAGGCTCCAATCATTTTTACTTTGGCAATCAATTCTTCCTACTGTTTAAAATTAGGACCAGACTAGTAGTACCCTTAATCACTTCCTTTACCTTTAAGAATGACTATAGATCAAAGCAAGTCAGGAATTTTTCAGCTGCTCTGATTTTGCCAGAAAGAAAATCCCAAAAGATGTTAAGTCCCCCATCACTACTAAAAAAAATCTATATTTTCATACGCTCTTCATACGCTTTCATACGCTTCCAGAGCTCTGTAGCATATTCTCACCAAAATATCATTGTTTATCTCTTCATTGGTTCTCATCCAGATGTTTTCCTCAATGATCCCACCCTCTAGTTCATGGATTTTTTTTTTAAATCTACAGAAGCACATCTTCTCACAAATGTTTCTCCCCCAAATTATCAGGTGATACCTCTCAGCCAAAATCAGTTAGCTGTCAAAAATGATTAGTTGCAAGTGTACTGTGAGATTATTACACTAACCTATAAGAACATTTATTGCAAAACATCCTCCCAAACTGGGGACACACTGCCCTACAGTTATTCATAGAATCGGTCACCTCAAGCTTAGAGCACATTTGGAAAAGTGGGTAATTCATAGCTCCTGGAAGTCCTTTAACTAAAGTTCTCAAGCTATTTCCTTTAGCATCGCATAGCTTCTGCTGGGTTTCTTATAGAGTCCCAAAGCTGCCTTTACCCAGTGCCTCTACTTTGTCCTCAGTCTCCAATGAAGATTCTGCCACCAATCACTGCTTTCCCATGAACACTGATTGGACACCAATGAGAAATGCAAATGCTCCAGTGTTCAGACGTTCACAAAATCTTCCTTTGGTCAAGGAGAGAAAAGGAAGAGAAGATAAGGCTTTCCTAATTTCTTCATTCAACCACTCCTTATGCGATATGGTTTCCAGACCCTTTAAAAGTATACTAGTTCCCCTTCCCTGACAAATTTCAATTTTTCAATGTCTGGTTCAAAATGTGTTACCCATAGTAAAACACACCAATATTCTGGTCAACACAAAGTACAGTGGGATAATTATTTCCCTTATTCTAGACACACTCCAAATTTAAGACTCATCCTTTATTTTTCTTAAAGACCATGTCACACTGTTTAGTCACATTAAGTCAACTAAAACTCCCAGGTTGTTTTCTCATCTGTTGATGTCAGGTTTTGTTTTGTTTTGCTTAATTGTGCTGTTTAATAATAGCTGACTTGATATACAGCCTTAAGGTTCACAAAGCATTTTATATCCATTGTACCATTTGGTCCTCAGAATAACCCTATGAGATAAATATCATAGATATTATTATCCCCATTTTATAGATAAGAAACTGAGGCTTAGAAATGTTGAGGTCACATAGCTACTAAATGCCAGAAACAGGATTCAAACCCTGGGCTCTCCTGTCTCCAAGTCCAGCACTTAGTCCACTTCAATAGAGATTCCTATTTAATGGTAGGGGAATCCCATAGGGGTTCACAGCATGGTCTAAGGGGTTTGTGTTAAACATTCTCTAATGGTACATGAAGTAGTAAATAATTGCCCAATTATGTTATAAATATGTTTTCTTTCCTCAGTGACAACAAGAATGTATATACTTGAAGCATGATAGGCTTGTTTCTGGGAAGATTCAAAACCATCACTGACTTTTGGGGGCAAAAGTTGTTATTGTAGCTATTGTAAGCATTTAATTAATAAATTAACAGAATATCATGAATGGTATGTTAAATTACCCTACGGGTTTACAACACATTTATTATTGTTGTTGAAAGGGGTTCATGGAAAAAAAAAACTTGGGAACCCCTGCACTACACCCATTTATTCCTGCTAAATTTCAGCTTTTTTGTTTCAAAACATTGCTCTTTTTGAAATGTTGGTTTTGTTATCCAATACACTAACTACCCAACTTATTCACTATCCCTCCTAGTGTGTTTCACCTTCAGATTTAATGAACATTCTTTACTTGTCTTCATCCAAGCTATTGATCAAATGATCAAAGGTACATGCCACAGACAGATCTTCATGTCAAATAACTAAAGACATTTAAAAGTTTAAAAACCATTCTTCTAACTCATCCATCATCATCATCATCATCATCATCATCATCATCATCACCACCACCACTAAAAGCATAGATTTGTCAATTCTTACCTATGCATGGTACTCTACAAGGTAGTCCAAGGCCCTCTGGGAGTTCACAACATTTCAAACAGACAATATCAGTGAAGCCATGTACAAAGGATACACAAATCAGTCAACCAATAAGTATGTATTAAATGCCTACCATATGCCAGATCTTGTGTATACAAATATAAAAAAATTAAACAATCCGAACTCTAAAAGAACTTATATTCAACCAGGGATGATATGTACATATATAAGTATATGCAGAACATTTACAGATAAAAATAAATACAAGGTAATTTATATACAAAGGAGTTAGGAATGAACCCCCAGTTATGGGAATCAGGAGAGCTTCATGTAGAAGAAAATGCATGAACTGAGTCTGCAAACCATGCCGCTTGCACTCCAACCTGCTTCCCCCTCCCACCTGAACCCCAGCCTCTGGGACCTGGGCTCTGACAGGTGAGTTTTACCTCATCCTGCCCAGATAAGGTTGCCACACTACTTACTTCTTGGCTAGGTCTAGCCCTCTGGTCCTTTCCCTTTCCTACTCTAGCTCCTCTGTATGTACCATCTTGCTTTCTGAGACTAGAAGCCATTTCATTTTTATATTTGTATCTGCACAACTTAGCATAGTGCTTGGAGCATAGAAGGCATTTAATAAATACCTTTACATCCTTCCATTTATTCTATAAGGCTGGGAGTGAGGAGAGAGAACATTTTAGGAATAGGGGATAGCCAGGATAAAGACATAAAGATGGGAGGTAGAGGGTCATGTGGGAGGGATGGAGAGGAGCCAATTTAGGGGGACCAGAGAGAGCAGAAAAGGGATTGAGGTAAAATGTGAGTGGAAAGAGAGTTAAGAAATCTGGTTACAAACAATTTTAAAATCCAAACAGAAGGAGGCTGTTGTGGTGGTGGTTGTTTAGTTGTTTAGTTGGTTTTATCCTTAAAAACCAATAAGGGGTCATTGGAGTTTGTTGACCTGGAGAGTAACATATCCAGATATGGACTTAAGGAAAATAACTTTAGCAAATATGAGAGGATGAATTGGAGTGGAGAGAGACTTGAAACAATTAGGAGACGTTATCTTGTCTCCTAACTATACACAATAATGTAGGTGAAAGATGATGAGGGCCTGAACGAAGATGGTGGCTCGTGAGAAGAGATTGAATGTGAGAGATGTTTCAAGGATAGAAATGACAAAATATAGCAAATGAATGGATGGAATGGAAGGGAAAGTGAGAAGTAAAGGATAACATTCAGGTTACAAACATGTGAGCCTAGAAAAAGGGCAAGGTCTTTGAGAGAAACAGGGAAATTAAAAGACATGTAAGTTTAGAGGAAAGATAATGACTTCTATTTTGGACATGTTTAGTTTCAGATGTCTCTGAGACATCTAGCTTGAAATGTCCAGTAGGCAGTTGGTGATGTGGCACTGAAGGTAAGGAGAGAGTTAGGGGCTGAAAATATAGATCTGTGAGGCATCTGCATAAAGATAATTAAACCCATGGGAGCCAATACAGCCACCAAAAGAGTGGTGAGAGAGAAGACAAGAGGATCCAAGACAGAGCCTTGGGGAACACTACAGTTCAGAGAGGTGACATGGCTAATGAATCAGTGAAGGATACTAAGAAAGAATTGACAAGATGGATAGGAGAACCAGAAGAAAGTTCTCTACACTTCCTGGAGCAGAGATTAGACCTCTACCAAATACTTTCTAATGTACAGAGATAACTAGATGTTTGCTATCCATATATATGAATAAGTACATACCAAATATACGAGATATATATTATACAGGCCATATATGATATGATATTACTCACACTTAATTCACACAGAAAACAGAATTGGGAAAGATTTAGTGCTATTTATTACATTCCCTAAGCTTTACCAATAATCTCCTAATGTTCATTATCTTTAGTGCATAGAGTGTTAGACTTGGAGTCAGGAAGACCAGAGTTCAGATCTGACATGGAACACTTACTGGCCATCTAATCCTGGGCAAGTTGTTTAACTCTCTCTGCCTCAGTTTCCTCCCCTGTAAACTGGGAATAATAGCAGCACCGACCTCTCACGGTGGTTCTGAGGATCAAATGGGATAATATTTGCAAAGTGCTTGGCATAGTGCCTGGCACTTGGGTAGTGCTTGTTCTTTTTCCTCCGTTTCCCCTTCTTTGTCTTTATATCAGACAAAGCCATGGCAGGGATTTCACCACAATTTAGCACTGAAGAGGCACCATGGGTCAGTGGCATGAACATTCGACTTGGAGTCCAAAGATCTGTCTTTCCATCCCAGCACTGAACAACTAATTACATTTCTCTGAGCTACAGTTTGATCATATGTGGATACTGATCAAACGAGGATAAACCAATATTTGCATTACCTATCTCACAACTTGGTGCAAAGAACAAATTAGATAATGCATCAGGAGAGCCTTTTTTTTCTTTGTTTTTGATATATATTATGATGGCCTTTGTCTTTATATCATAGTCATTTCAACACCCCTCCCTTGAAACAAAGAAAAATAATTAAGCAAAAATAACCACATTGGACAACGTCTACCATATTTCACCCTAGCAATCCTGGCCTCTCTGATGTGAGGATGGAGGTACGGTATGGTCTATTCTCCATTCTTCAGGACCTTCATTGGTCTGTCAAGTTACTCAGAGTTCAACTTCTCTCTAGTGATTATTTCACTCACTTTGTTGTAGTGATTGCATGTATATTTCTCTTGGTTCTGTTTAGTTTGCTCTGCATCAATTCATACAAACCTTCTCATGTTTCTCTAAATTTAGAAAGCTCTTTGTAAGCCTGCAGTGTTATGTGAACATCAGTCGTATCATCAGACCAAGCAGGAAACAGACACAGGTCCTCATTGAAATTTAAGCCCATCCTAAAATGAATCCCACAACAATGTACTCCTGATTAGAAAGTGCCCCCTTTTCCTTAAAGTTTTCAAGCATAATGATGAAAATCCATTTTAAAAACTGATGTTCAAGTGAGGAAATACAACCCCTGAAATCTTTTTCTCTGAACTCCATCTCTCCTTCCGATGAGGTTGGCAGAACTTGGAATCGCCATTCTTTTTCATTGTTGGCACCCTGTGCTCTTCCTGCTTTTCAGCCAGGAACAGGAAATACTGGAAACCTTTCCAGGAAGCCTGTTCTGGGGAGATTCGCAGCTGTGTTTGGCAGTACCAAGGAGTATGGACAACATAGGTACATCACCCTTATTTATAACTGGTTGTTTTTTTTAAAGACCCTTTGCTCCAAAGGTTGGCACCAGGAGCTGGAATTTTGACCATAGGAAATCTATCTCACGAATGAGTAGGAACTGAATTTGTATGGAGAATAGCCAAGTCCCTGCAACTTCATGTGGGGGTACAATTTGTTTTTAGAGAACAAAAGACTTAACAGCTTAAATCCACCCCAAAGCCTGGCTCTCTGTTAATTTAAAAAGTAGAGCAGCAAAAGTAGCAATACTGCAGAGGGAGGATCTTGCCTTGGCAAAGAGCAGATATTGTGACCTAACTGAGCTTTTCCAGCTCTTTTTCTCTGTAGCTTTTTGAAACTTCCATTTGGAATGCTAAACCCTGTTGAGTGATCGGAATAAATGAATGTGTCAAAAAACACTAGGGTCTAGTGCTTTACTTATTTAATTTTTTTCTGCTGCCATTTGACTCGAAGCACCTTCCTGATTTTATTATTCCAAATGCTTATAATGGATATTTTAATTCAAAAATGATTTTGTCTTAGTAGAAACCCAAGTGTGAAATTAACCAATCATTATCAGTGTGAGAAATATTAGTAAGAGAGGAAGATAAAATGACCACAAAAATATATACTTTCCATACTACTTCTACAACTCTGTGTATTATGCTGGTAAATATACCAATATGTCTAGCAATATTACCCAATATCAGAATATGATAAAATCATAAAGCCACTAAAAGAAGAAATGAGAGAAATAAAATTAGTTAATCTATTTCTATATTATTACACAATTATTCCAGTTGGTGCTGTATCACATTTATTCTTGTGCCTTCTCCGTTCAATGTAATAACAAATTTTAAGAATAGCACTTTCATCTTTTCCCTCAATCAATCCACAGGTATTATCAAACACCTATATAGAACACTGGCACCAGGCACTTGGGTGGGGCAAACTGGAGGAAAAAAATGTTTTCTGTGCCACCGCTGTAAGTGCTTTTCTTCAGTACCTCCCAACTGGGAAAAGAATAATTCTGGGGGTCACAGAGTAATAGGGGAATTTGAGTACTCCTACCTATTTGAGTGCTAAGTTTTGTTCTACCCCTACCTGTGTGATCTTGGCTATCTTTCTATGACTCTATGAACCCCCTCTATTGGAGCTAGCTCCTAACTCTCACAAGACACTCCATTTCCTGACTCCTTGCAATTTTCATTGGCTGTCCCCCATGTCTGAAATTCTCTCCTTCCTTCTCTACATCTCCTGGCTTCCTCTGGCTTCCTTTAAGTCTCAGCTGAAGTTCCCCTTCTGAAACAAACCTTTCCTAGTCCTTCTTAATCTTCCTGCCTTCCCTTTGTTGAATATTTCCAATTTATCCTCTATATCTTTTGTTTGTATGTAGCTATTTTCATGTTGCCTCTCCCATTTAGACTGAGCTCCTTGAGAGCAGGGACTATCTTTTGCCTTTCTTTTTTATCCCCAGTGCTTAGCGCAGTACCTGACATATAGTAGGTGCTTAATAAATGCTTGTTGACTGACTGTATTATTCATTCAGAGCTTCATAAATTATTAGAACTGGAAGAGATGTGAGAGGTCATCTAATCCAAACCCCTCATTTGATAAAGAAGAAAGCTGAGATGCAGAGAAGCTAAAATTCTGACCAGTATTACACCCCTAATTAAAAGCAGAAGCACTCGCTGACGTCCAGAAACCGAAGCTGGACAGGTTGTGACTTCACCAAGGTCACACAGATAGGAAGTGGCAGAGGTATATTGAAACTTTTGTCCTCTGACTTCAAACCCGATCTGGATCTACTTCACCTGCTGCTGCCTCCACCAGAAAGTAATTAAAAAAAACAGATGCTGAGGAATTTGTTCTTGGGGCATAGAACACTACTCTCCAGCAGTTGGAGTCAAGTCTCCCTTTTGAAGAAATATCTACTCACAATGAAAGTGGAGTCACCAGAATTTCAGTCCCTTTTTACAGAAGGACTGAAGAACCTGACAGAGTTATTCAAGAAGGAAAATTATGAATTAAGAATAGCAGGAGGAGCTGTGCGAAATTTATTAAATGGAACAAAACCACAAGATGTGGACTTTGCTACCACTGCTACTCCAGCTCAAATGAAAGAGATGTTCCAGGCTGCTGGGATTCGTCTGATCAATAACAAAGGAGAAAAACATGGAACTATTACTGCCAGACTTCATGAAGAAAATTTTGAGATCACGACACTAAGGATTGATGTCATTACAGATGGAAGGCATGCAGAGGTGGAATTCACAACTGACTGGCAGAAAGATGCTGAGCGAAGAGATCTCACCATCAACTCAATGTTTTTAGGTTTTGATAGTACCCTTTATGACTACTTTAATGGCTATGAAGATTTGAAAAATAAGAATGTTAGATTTGTAGGAAACCCTAAAGAGAGAATTCAAGAGGATTATCTTCGAATTTTGAGATATTTCAGGTTTTATGGAAGAATAACAGATAGACCTGGTGCCCATGATTCAAAGACTTTGGAAGCAATTAAAAAAAATGCAAAAGGTTTGGCTGGAATTTCTGGAGAGAGGATTTGGGTGGAACTGAAAAAAATTCTTGTTGGTAACCATGCAAATCATTTGGTTCATCTTGTGTATGATCTTGATGTGACTCGTCACATTGGTTTACCTGCTGCTGGGAATTTAGAGGAATTTAACAAAGTCAGCAAAAATGTTGAAACTCTTTCTCCAAAGCCAATGACTGTTTTGGCCTCATTATTCAAAGTACAGGATGATGTTAAAAACCTTGATTTGAGATTGAAGATTGCAAAAGAAGAAAAAAATCTTGGCTTGTTTATAGTGAAATATAGGAAAGATTTAACTAAAGCTGCTGATAGTTCGGAACCACTGAAACCATATCAAGATTTTGTTTTAGACTCTAGGGAACCTGATATACTTTCTCGAATTTGTGAACTGCTCAAATACCAAGGAGAGACGGGTCTTCTCAAGGAAATGCAGCAGTGGTCTATTCCTCCGTTTCCTGTCAGCGGCCATGATGTAAGAAAAGTCGGTATTTCTTCAGGAAAAGAAATTGGGTTAATACTACAGCAGTTGCGAGAACAGTGGAAGAAGAGTGGCTACCAGATGGACAAGGAGGAACTTCTAAGTTTCATAAAGAAGGCCTGAAAATGATTAGAGGGCTCTACCTGGATAATCTCTAAGGCCCTTTCTGGCTTGCCAGCTCAAGAAACCTTTGATATGAAATGAGAGGTTTGGGCCTAAGAATCAACACCCTTGATAAAAAGCCATCAGAAGAAAAGACCATTTTGGGGACTTATGAAAAAAAGATTGAAGATTTTTATATTTTAAGTTTATGCACAAATCTCAAACCTACTTAATGGGACTGTTCTGGTCATTGAACAGAAGTGCCTACCATTTGTTTCACATTTTAATGGTAAATACAGACTTATTCACATAAAAAAAAAGCAGAAGCACTCAAACATAGGTCTCCTTGATTCCTAGTACGATGTAGTTATCGCTGTACCACACTGCCTCCTATACCTGTAACATATTTGCTCATGCTCCTCCCCAAGCCTAGGAAGCCTTCTCCTCTCTGATTTCTCTATACAAATCCTATACATCCTTTTAAGGTCTATTTCCTCAAAGAAATCCTACATGACTACTCTTGGCTCACATGGTTCTCCTTTGTTTTTGAACTCCTCTGGCATACATAGTCCATACCACACAATTTTTGTTTTGTTTTAATAACTAATATACAATATTAATATATAATATATAAATTAATATAATATATAAAAATATTACATAAAATAGAGCTTACTATGTGCCAGGCACTACGCTAAGCCCTTTACAAATGTCCTCTCATTTGATTCTCACAACAACTCTAGAAGGCAGGTGCTATAGTTATCCTTGTTTTATAGACGAGGAAACTGAGGCAAACAGAGATTAAGTGTCTTGCCTAGGATCACAGAGCCAGTGTGTGTCAGAAATAATATTTGTACCCAGATCTTTCAGGTTCTCTATGCACCTCAGCAGGCTGAGTTTTGTACCATATGAAGGTCTCGACTGAAAGTCGTCCTTAGCAGAGTGATTCATAGGCACAGAAATTAGACCTGGCTTATTACTCATGACATACAACACACAAAATGTCACGGTCACACTGATGTGTTACAGAGCAACAGACCCTATTCCACATGTGGCTTGGGACCCCAGGAGGCCTCCTGCCCCATACTCTACATATATTTTAATCAGGGGTTTCTCTCTACTCTTAGCCTTCAGCACATTGTCATTGCTGGAGGAACTCCAGCTGTTTCCTCCAAGCCATTCGTGGTCCTTCCCCCAAATATTGCACAGGCTCGACCCAAAGGATACTTAAAATAAATGAAATTAAATCATCTATGGCTAGTTAGTGTTTTATGCTATTTAATTACAAAATCGTGGAATTTCAGAGTTGGAAGGAAGCTCAGAGGCCATCTACTCTTCACCTCCTAAACCTCTGGCCAACTTCAAGGCTTAGCTCCACCGCCCCCTCTTTCAATAGGCTCCTTGATCTTCCATTTGTTAGTGCTCACCCTACACTATCCTCCCAGAAACTTCCTGTGCATTCATTTTGCATATATCCTTATTTACAGACCTATAAACATGTTTCATCCCCTCAGAGAGCAGGCAGAGGGTATCCTCTTTCTGTCCTGGTATACCCATCACAGAGCACAGTGCTTGGCACATAGCACAGAGAGATGGATAGGCTGGATCTGTGATTTCACCGACAGACAGAATTCTCAGATGAAAAAACTCCCAATGCTGGTTGGCACCCTCTCTGCAACTTACAATCCTAGGGAATTGTTTAGAGCACACTCAAGTTAAGTAACCTGCCCAGGGTCACAATTCAATTATATGTCAGAGGTTGGACTTAAGTTCACATCATCCTTGTAAGGCCAATTCTTTATCCGCACTCCATGCTTCCTCTCAGATGGGGTAGCTAGGTGGTGTAGTGGCTAGAGCACTGGACCTGGAGTTATGAAGATCTGAGTTCAAATCCAGCCTCAAACACGCACTAGCTGAGTGACCCTGGGCAAATCACTTAACCTCTGTCTGTCTGAGTTTCCTCAAGTGTAAAACTATAAAACCCACCTCACAGGGTTGTTATGAGGAGCAAATGAGATATTTGTAAAGGGCTTAGCACAGAGCCTAGTGCATAGCAGACAATAAATGCTTGTTTCCTTCCTTCCAGATGCTTAATTAAATGCTTATCGATTGGTTAACTGATTATATCCCATACCTGAAAAGTAATCACCTTAGCGACATGCAATATACCCAGGGAGGTGGAGCCCACCACCTCCCATATAAGACTTCTGCAATTCCCTGACCACAAATATAAACCTTTTCTCTTTGAAGGGTTCTCTCGGACTTAGGAACTATGTTAGGAAGTTTCTTTCCATAAAACAAGCCTAAATCTCATTCTTTGCATCTTCTATCCACTGCTTCTAGTTCGGTACTCGGGTCAAGGAGAACAAGCTTAATCTCTCTTTCAAGGGATGGTCTTAAACATGCTTAAAAAGAGTGCCCATCTCCCATCCTAATTCTTCTCTTCTCCAGACTAACATCCAGTCTTCCTTCCACCAGTTGTCATATGACATGAGCTCAGAGCCCCTCTCTATGCCTGCCTCTGAACTCTAATTGACTTGGGTATATTTTTGGAAAACTTGATACTCTCTCACACGCAACTGCCATTAAAAGTTCAATCAACTGAACAATAATCATTTATTAAGCACCTACTATGCACCAGGCACTGGGGACACAATGACAAAAAACAAGAGTCCCTGCCCTCAAGGAGCCTACGTTCTATCCTCTTCTGCCACTCATACACACAGAAGTAGATATAAAATATGTAAGGTGATTTAGAAGTTGGGGTAGGGAGGAGACATCAGACCAGAGTTAGGAAAGGCCTCACATATGATGGCTGTAGTCAGTTCTATAAAAAGTTGTGTCCCTGATCGGCAACCTAACTCTCATCATAATAATTGGTCGAGGAAAATCCTATTCAATTTACATGGTTTTCTGATAAAGCGACTTATATGAACCGATGCGAAGTGACGTAAGCAAAACCAGGAGAACATTGTGCACAGTAACGGCAATATTATAACAACGATCAGCTGTGAAAGATTTAGCTTCTCTGATCAAGACGAGGATCCAAGACAATGCCAAAGGACCCATGAGGGAAAATGCTGTCTACTTCCAGAGAGAGAACTGATGAACTCTGAGTGCAGATTGAAAAATATTTTTTTTACTTTATGTTTCTTGGTTTTGTGTGTATGTTTTCTTTTTGCAACATGGCTAATACAGAAATATCTTTTGCATGACGTCATATATATAGTTGAAATTATATTGCTGGCTCTCTCAAGGGGTGGGAGAGGGACAGGAAGGAGAGAGAGAATTTGGAACTCAAAATTTTAAAAAATGAATGCTGAAAAATGTTTGCATGTAATTGGAAAATATTTAACAAAATAAAAATTAAAAAAAAAAACAATCCACCTGGTTTGAATTTACAGCTCCTGTTCCAGGACTGTATGTAACAAGAAACAGGTATCTAAAGCAATCTGTATTTGCCAGAGCCTAGCACAGGGCCTGACAAATAGTTGGCCCTTAATTGATACCTGTTGATAGGTCGAGGCAGCTAAGTGCTGCCATGGATAGAAAACTGGATTTGGAGTCAGGAAGGAAGACCTGAGTTCAAATACTGCTTCTGACACTTAGTAGCTACATAACTGTAGGTCAGTCAATTAACCTCTCTCAATCTTCATTTCTTGATTGGCAAAATGAGATTAATGATAGCACCTACCTTACTGGGTTGTTGTGAGAATCAAATGAGATAATATAGGTGAGGAGTTTCACAACCTTAAAGTGCTATATTAATGTTAGCTATTATTATTATGGGCAGTGTTTTCTAGTATTGGCCACAAACTGTTCCCTGTGTGTTTGTTGTATCTGCACAACTAGGTAATAATCTCTTTGAAGACACAGACCTTTTTCTTATAATTCTGTCGTATCCTCTCCCTTCTCTCCTCTCCAAACAGTGCTAGGCACATATAAAAATAGAATGAGCAAAACTGTAGCACAGAGCTATGAGCAATGAAAACCATTCCTTAACTTTTCCCTTCCTTCCTTCCTTCTTTTATTTCTTTCTTCCTTCTTTTCTTCTTTCCTTCCTTCCTACCTTCCTTCCTCTCTTGCTTCTTCTTTCTTTTCCTCCATCCCTTCCTTCTTTTCATTCTTCCTTCCTACCTTTCTCTTTCCCTCTTTCTTTTTCTCTTCCTTTCTTACCCTCTCTCCTCCTTCCTTTTTTCTTTCTTCCTTTTTTCTTCCTTTCTCTCTCTTGCTTCCTTTCTTTTTCTCTTTCCCCCCTTCCTTTCATTCTTCCCTCCTTCCTCTCTCCCCCTCTTTTTTTCCTTTTTCTCTTCCTTCCTTTCTTCCCCTCCCTTCTCCTATCTTTATTTTGTTCCTTCTTTCTTTCTTCCTTTTTTTCTTCCTTTCTCTCCCTCCCTGGCCCAGTTACTCATGGCCATTCACACTCTGATCAGCATGGGAGCTTTGACCTGTTCTGTTTCTCATCTCCCCTCCTTAAGCAATCTGGTGGCCCCTGTTCCCAGAGGCCCACCATATTAATTTAAAACTTAGTGTAGACACCTGATTGGCTTAGCCCACTGCAGCTTAGGTCATGAGATCCCCTAGTCTCAGCCTCCCTGGTAGCATGGATTACAAGCATGTGCCACCCTGCCTGGCTCACTCTTTTGCTTTAGCTGCCTGGTGAATTAGCTATTTTCAACAACCTTTTCCACTGCTCCTATATCAAACTTTCAGGATGGAGAAAAAGCAAAGGAAAAAAAACTCTTCCCTTGGAGGGAAAGGGTGTGAAATCATGGAATAATAGAATTTATGATCTGGGAAGGGTCTGTGGAGATCATCAGAAGAAAGCAGAAATTGGAAATTCATGAGCAAACGTGGCAAATATGTATGGTTAAGTATAACTCTAAAAATGCATGAAGGTCAAGGGGAGGTCAGGAGCTATGCTTTAAAACACACATGCACACACATACACACAAACTATGTGTTAAACCTGACTATCTCACTATTCATGAGCTTCCCTGAGATACAGGCTAAGGTTATTCTTTTTATATTCCATGTCACTATTTCAACTACCAGGCTGAACAACAGTCTTTCCCCCTAAGGTATTAATAGTCTCTACATAATTATAGATAGTTATCACATTCTTCCAGTTTCTTTCTTGTTGATCTAAATTATACGTGCTTTGTTATGTACATCTCTTCTCATAAATCAGTCTTTCCTGCCTTTTAATCATATTTGTTGCTTTCCTCTGAACTCTCTCCAGTTTGTCTTCACCTCACTGGTAATGAGGTTCCCAGATCGTGGTACATCATTCCAAGTGTGGTCTCACTGGTTGTGCAGAGAAAGACCATTGCCTTTCTGCTTCCTGACCCACTGTTTCCATCCACACAGCTCTTATGTTGCCAAATCATATTGTAAATCCATCCTGCATTTTTGGCCCCCTGCTGCAAGCTTCTGGTGTATCCAAGCACTCCCTTAAATTGGATCCCTACACTGTCTCCACACTATGCCAAAAGAATTGAAATATTGGGGGTGGGAATCAATGGAAGTTTGGTCTTCATCTTGGTTTGATTTTTTTAATGAATTAGCTAAACTGGCCATTTGATGACAATGGTGGTGGTGGTGGTGAGAACAAGAGGAAGAGCAGCAGCAGCAACAGTGCGCATTTGTGTAGCCCTTTGTGATTGGCAAGGTGCTTTAAATATGTGATGTGTGTGTCATTTTGTACGAACCTAAGCGCGGCCCCTTCTCATATAGCACCGGGCAATGTAAAACACTGAATCATTGAGCTATTTCTCCAGCATAAAGAGGATACTGAATAGCTAAGCAGTGCTTGAGAATAAACCGGAAGTCTAGAACTCTGGAACCCATCTGAAAACTGGTAAAGCCCAACCAACTTCAGTCATGTCCAAGTCTTCATGACCATTTGGGGTTTTCTTGGCAAAGATATCGGAGCAGTTTGCTATTTTCTTCTCCAATTCGTTTTACAGATGAGGAAACTGAGGTAAACAGGGTTAAGTGCCTTGGCCAGGTTCACTCATCTAGTAAGTGTCTGGAGCCAGATTTGAACTTGGGAAGAAGAGTCTTCCTGACTCCAGGCCTGGTACTCTATCCACCACCTAGCTGCACTACACCCAGAACAGAAGCCCAACAAACTTACAGTCCAGCACAAAAACCTACACAAAACACGGGCTTCAACCACAAGGCAGAAAGAAGATAGTGTCTCCAGCTAGCCCTGATGTTATCCTTCTCAGCTCTCCAGTCTGCCAGTTCTTCTGGGCTTTGAAATTGGTACAATCACTGTCATCACTACAATTATTCTAAAGAGGTATTCTTTTCCCCTCACCCATCCACAATGACCAAAATTGAGGAAGGGAAGGGAAAAAACTTCCTTTTGGCTTGAGACAAGTTTGATATTTTCAATAGGAACTTAATAAAAAGATTGGATTTGGAGTTAGATGACCCAAGTTTCAAATTCTAGTTTTGTGAGCTTAGGAAAGCTGCTTACTATGCTTATGCGGGACAAATCTCATCATTTATATAGCCCTTTATATCTTGCAAAGTTTTTTTAATACAAATACTAACTTACTTGAGCCTCATAATAACACTGTGAGTCATTATAAATGTTGTAATTCCCACTTTGTATACGAGGAAACAAGTTTGGAGACACTAAGTGACTTGTCCAGAATCACACAGTTAGCAAGTATCTGAAGTAAGAGGCAAACTCAAATTTCCTGACTCTGAGGCTGTGGACCTCAGTTTTCTCAACAGTTTTGGATAAGCTCTGAGATCCTTTCCATGGTTAAATTCTCTGATCCTACGAAAATAATGGGAGGGGGTGGGGGACATCATAGATCCTCAGAGTTGGAAAGGACCTCAGAAGTCATCTATTCCAATCCATACCTCAATAGGAATTCACTCTACAACATTCCAGACAAGGGGTCAACCAGCCTGGCTTCAAAATCTTAAAATGAGGGGGTCATTTGGGGAGGCCCTACTCCATTTTCCACAATTCCTTTCCCATGCCTTCTCCTCTCCACCTAATCAAAACATTTCTTCAGTGACTCTGCTCTCTGCCAAATGCTACCATGATCCAGAGTTGGAATTAGCATGAAATGGGCACCCTTTCCTCCCAATCACTGAGTTCCTAGAAGTCAAATATCCAGTCCCATTCCCTTGACTATCCCTAGGCTGCCAACCCTCAGAGTCCTGGGACTCTCGTGTCTCACTCCTAGGACTGCCTGATGTTGCCCTGTTGGTACCTATGCCATAGTGGGGCACCCAAGGAATGGTGTAGGATCAAGGTGGAAAGGGAGATTCCACATGGGAACATCAGTGGGAAATTAGCAACGGAGATAACCATGAGGCTACTTCACTCATTCTTCCATAGTAAATTCATACTCATGTGTAAAAGGGTGACAATTATACTCTTATTACCAATTTCAAAAGGTGGGGAGGAAAGTGTTTTACAACTATACAAAATTAAATAAATAGGAGTTTAACATGCTATACCTTTAGCAGCTACCCAATGTCCCCCTGTAGGCCAATCAAAAAGAATAGGATTCCTGTCCATTTTCACAAGTAACAGTAAATGTCCTTGTAGTTTAGAGATGGATCACAGGGATGTAATGTTAATGGGTTAGGAAGACCTTCCCCATCCATTAATAGGCCTATGTGACCTGCTTTGAGCTCTGGCCCAGTTCATAGCTGCAATATATCCTGAGTCACGTAGAGCCTATTGGGGGAGGAACTTACCTAAGAGGAATTTGCTTAAAGGAGAAGCTTGCTTAGGGGAAGCTTGCTTGTAGGAAGGCTTTCCCACCTTTTGCTAATTTCTAATTAGGCCCTGAGTCACAAGGGTTTTGATGCCTTCTGGCTCTGAAAAGTGTATATATGCTCTGAGTTGGTAGTTTGCTCTGGGAGTTGGCTTGTGAGAAGGATCTTGTGATTCTCTGGTTAAGATTCTGAGTAGCCATATTTTCAGAGCTACTCAACTGCTCAGATGTAAAGGCTCTCTCGATCCATTGGTGTATGCAAGGTGTATAGCAATATTGCTTTGATTCAGGCAGTTAACAGCTCTGTCTGTTGGTCTTTATGCTAATTTCTCTGCTCGTACTTTCTCTGACATTCAGGGTGCTCACCTTTCCCCTGAACTAGTGAATGTAATTAAAAGAAGATTATCGACAGCTTTTTTGATTAGTCTTTCCTAATAAAGCATATAAAAGAACCTAGGCCAACAGCCATCCTGGGTATGCCAGTCTGGTTGCCACTACAAGGGATCATCTAATCCATACTCTTAAGAGATGAGGAAACTGAGACCTAGTGTGATGACTGGACTTGGCCAACACCATTCTAGCAATTGAGGGCATTGGACTCTGGGAACTGGGTTCTAATCCTAACTCTGCCACTCTTAATGATCCTAGGCCCCAATGGATATCCTTGTGAGGTACCTAAAGAAAGAGGCTTTATCTCTTGGTTGCATTTGTGCCTGATATATTCAGGAATAAGGTTTTTCACATAGTAGATACTTGATAAACATTTGTTTGATGAATGAAAATGGATGAGCAATAAAATATTGCACAGGTGGATAGTTATTTCTTGAAACATTTTGAAAAAAGTCTGAAATAAATCATCTCATCCCACTATTTCCAGAAAAGAAAGTGAAATTGATAGAAAAATGACTAGGATTGATAGCCCACTATGATAGGGGAGGGGATAGATTCATGTCTTGTTCAAAATATCATAAAGCATTCTCATTAAGAGGGGCATGCAATTGTTTTTTGGACTACTCAGGCTAAGATTAAGGGTAAGAGGGTGCATTCTTTAGGTTCAGAGATGCTCAGAGTCTCCTTTTTCAATATTTTGACATCATGATGACACCATGTTTCCTGTCCTCCTCACCTCCTATATCCAATCAGTTGTCATGTCTTGCCAATCACCATGAAACATCAAACATTAATGTAGAAAAATCACAAAGAACAGACATAGCCCCCCAAAAGAGGAAAGACAAGAAACCTTCTCCCAATCCTTTACAGAAAGGTGGGATCCACAGATAGGGGAAATTGCACATAATGCCAGACTTTTTTCAATGAATTGATTAGTTTTGCTGATTTTTTTCTCTTCCTCTTGTTTATTGTTATTGTTGTTAATAGTAAAAAAAAAAAGATAGCTTTCTGATAGGAGGCAGGGAATGAAGGGGAAATTAAGGCAATGTAAAAATAAAAGATATCATTAAAAATTTATTTTAAAAAATCATCATCAGAGTGGTGAACTGATCCAACCATTCTGGAGAGCAATTTGGAACTATGCCCAAAGGACTATAAAACTGTGTATACCCTTTGGCCGAGCAATACCCCTTCTAGGTCTGTATCCCAGAGAGATCATAAAAAAGGGAAAGGGACCCACATGTACAAAAATATAGCAACTCTTTTTGTGGTGGCAAAGAATTGGAAATAGAGGGGATGCCCATTGATTGGGAAATGGCTGAACAAGTTGTGGTATATGAATGTAATGGAATACTGTTGTTCCATATGAAATGATGAGCGGGCGTACTTCAGAAAAACCTGGAAAGACTTACATGAACTGATGCTGACTGAAGTGAGCAGAACCAGGGGAACATTGTGCACAGTAACAGCTATATTGTGTGATGACCGACTTTGTTAATCTTAGCTCTTCTGAGCAATGCAATAATCTAAGACAATTCCAAAAGACTTGTGATGGAAAATACTAACCATATCTAGAGAAAGAACTATGGAGTCTGAATGCACATCAGAGTATTCTATTTTTGCTTTTGTTTTTTGTTTTTTCTTTCTCGTGGTTTTCCCCTTTTGTTCTGATTCTCCTTTCACAACATGACTAATGTAGAAATATGTTTAATATTACTGTACATGTATAGTCCATATCAGATTGCATGCCATCTTGGGGAGGAAGGGGGGGTGAAATTTAGAAGTCAGAATCTTAAAAAAGTGAATGTTGAAAACTAAAAATTAATTAATTTTTTTAAAAAGTATAAATTAAAAAATCTAACTAAAAAATCATCACTAAGGCCACAAGACATGAGAACAGAAAGTTATATCTATATCAAGGAATAATAGGAAATGGCAGGTTTATTAGAAGAAATATTAACTTTGATCTTGATGCATCTATAAATTCATTAATGAGGATATTCCTTCTACTAATTCTAATTGAAATCTCTCTACAACATACTGTATGATGGCTGAGAGTCATTGTGGACAAAAAATTCATTACTTCACAGCCAACATGGTGATGAATCTCTCAGAATTTAGCCAGCCTGGTCTTCTGATTACAGAGTTCCTCATGGTAGTGTGACAATGACCCTGAGTTCTCAAAGGCTTTGTCAGCAGAATACAAATCTGATGGGTCCTCCCAAATTGGCAAAGCTTCAAACATGGCCTTGGTGATGATTATTGAAATATCTAATTAAAAATTTTAAAATCCATGGGGATTATAGGACCTTTGTAATTTGCTGTATAATTTCCTATCGTAAGGGACAGCTCAGTGGTAAACTATTGCCATCACAAAGCTTCTCTCTTAACTTGAAAGAATTCCAGGGAAAGAGCTTCCACAGACTCCCTTAGCAACACATTCCCCTTGCATCATCAACGATAAAACCAAGGCAGAACATTGGATACCTTCGTAAGAGTGGTAGAATGGGAAGGGATACTTGTATGTCTCCTTTAACCAAGGGAAGTATCAAAGTGAGGAGGAAAGGGAAGACTTATGGGGCATCCCATTTTTCTTTCACCAACCCTGCCCATTCAATTTGGGTGAAGCCTATTTACCAGCCAGTTATAAGACTCATTCAACTCTTAAGTAAAGTTATGATTCTTTCTTCACGGTTATAAGCTAAACTCCATCTCTAAATTTATGATCTTCTGATCTCCATTTGACAAGAGGCCACCATGGCATCTTGGAGTATCCTCAGTTTCCTCATCTCTAAAAGGAGATGATTTGAGCAAGTGGGTTTGGAGGAAAAGGAGAGATATCTTCTGATACCAACATCCTTTCCAGAGCACCATAATACTAATCACATGATATTTGAGAACATTTAGACAATTGATCAAATCTTTTGATTCTCATCCATTTGGTGACATGAAGGCATAATAGATAATGCCTAGAAAATAGCTAACAGATGTTAGCTCTCCTTAAAAAGAGAGGGTTTGACTTGGCCTCTGAGCTCCCTTTTTGCTCTAGAGTCTTACTCTAAAGCATGGTATTTGCCTCCTTGTCCAGGGAGAAACAGACCTCTTCCTTCCCACACACCTCTTCATTTCCTGTTTCAAATGAGTGCTTCGTTCCCCACCCATACCACTTCCCGTTGAGACCCAACCACTAAATTCCCGTTTCCTCTCTGAAGAATGCTCCGCCTACTTCCCAAGGGTTACTTTGGTGACTCATCACTGAAATTCTTCCAACCTGGTGGATTTTCAGAATCTTTTCATTATGGTTTTGAAATACTAAAATACTTTCAATAGATATTAGAAATAATAGATAATTCTCACCAAGGATAGACTTCTCCACACAGGCTCCTTCCCAAGGCCCAAGGAGGCTCTTACGTATGAGAAAGGGTGTGTGAATATAGTCCTATGTGGTGGTCACATCATGTCAGTCTTATTCAGTGCTTTTGCCTACAGGATATCATTTTGTTCATCATTTATTTGCCCAGATAGCCTTTGCAAACAAACTTGAACAGTTTTATATCGTAGAATTTGCCATTTGGAAACAAACTTTTGGATAAAATTCTTGGGTAGGGCAAATCTGGTCCTACTTTTACTTGTAATCTAGTGAAAAAACACTTGGCTATTTAATAGTTGATCCCTTCCTCCAAAAACATCTGTTAGCTATTTTATAGGCATTATCTAATGTTGTGTACCTCAATGCTACCAAACAGATGGATGAAAGCCAAAAGATTTGGTTAAGAGTCTAAAAGTTCGCAAATATCACGTGATCAATAGTGGAAAGGATGGTAGAGGGGGTGTCAGAAGACCTGGGTTCTATTCCATGTCTGCCCTTTATTAGTTATGTGACCTTAGTCAAAACTGTCAAACTGTCTCTGACTCTCAGCTCCCTCATTTTCAAAATGGGGACAATGATGCCTATCTTGCCTGTCTCCCAAAGGATTGTTGTAAGGCTATATATGAAAGCATTTTGAAAATGAGGCAATACAATTCAAATGTAAACTCTTTCCCTAGTTAATTTGGTCAGGTCTCTGGATTTTGAAGTTTTCATCCAGATGTTGGACACAAACAAAATATGTAAATGACCCTTCTCCAGGCAAACGTGAAGTCAGGATCCTGCTATAGGTGATGATCTGGGACGTTTTCTAGATCATACATGAGAACGCTTCTTTCTCAAGGGAACACCAGTTATTACCTTTGGGCCTCAAATGGGGTAATGAAACAAAAGATCAGCTACCATATAATTATGTGATGGTACTGAGAGGTTAATGACCCCACGTAAGGGTTGAGCCTTTTGTTTGTCCTAGTGAATAAGACCTTTATAAATTTCACCTTAACCCCAGTTGGTCTATAGTTATCATATAAAGCCAGAAAACTGCACTTCCAAACATTTTTAAAGCTTTTACTAAGCCATTTTTGTCCTGTTTTTGTTTCCTTGTGAGCTTTTCGCTCCCGTAGTGCGCAATTAAAAAGACACCTCAAAAAGGCTATTAAAAACATTGATCGGTTTAACTGCTGTTGTCATGGCCCTAAAATATAATTCTATTAAGTTCTTAAAATATTGCAGACTAGTGCTTTGACCGACTCTCCCGAGGTTGTTATCATTCATGGATGCCTAGTTTGTTGATGATGACATAGCTCATCTTTCTCATCTTTTGTCTTTATGTTTTAATATTCTGGTGGTTCTCATCAAAAAATTCCATTGAGGAACAGAAGAAACCTTCCTGCCAGCCCTGGAGAGCTGCAGTGACCAAAACATGACTCATTC
Source organism: Trichosurus vulpecula (assembly GCF_011100635.1). Classification (NCBI taxonomy): domain Eukaryota; kingdom Metazoa; phylum Chordata; class Mammalia; order Diprotodontia; family Phalangeridae; genus Trichosurus; species Trichosurus vulpecula. Next base: position 232,016,287 of record NC_050574.1, read on the forward strand.
ATGCTGATTTCTTTCATTCCCAATGACAATGAAAAAAATCATAATGTTATTTATTTAGGTTTGATTTGCACAAGACAATACCACACACTTCTGTTGCATTTGAACTTTTCAATAGACTTTGACGTAGATTTTATTAGATTCTCTCCAAACACACATGCCCTCTCCTCCCTATATCTGTAAATCTTGAATGATTGATTACAAGCTTCTACACATACACACACAGAAAAATAAGAGATAGACAGAAAGACAGACAAGAGGCTGAATAAGGCAGAGGAGAGAGTGCTGGACCTGGAGTCCAGAAGACCTGGGTTCAAATCCCACCTGTAACAATTTGCCATATAAACATGAGAAAGTCATAAGATCTCAGATGTGGAGTTGGAAGAGACCTCAGTGACCTTTAGTCTAGCTGCCTCATTTTACAGATGAGGAAACTGAGAACCAGGAAGGCATCCAGTCACATTCATGGCAAGCATCAGAAATGGGATTTCAACCTAGGTCCTCTGACTTGAGAACTAGTGCTCTTTCCATCATATCACGCTGCCTCTTTAAGGTTGTTTCTTAATCTAAGTCTTAATTTCCCCACCTGTACAGTGGGAATAATAAGACGTGTAGTATGCAAGACCCAGAGCTGTTGTGGAGCTCAAATAAGGCAGTCCATGTAAAGTGCTTAGCAAACTGTAAAGCATTACATAAAAGGGATGCCGTGTGGGATATGATGGGGACTATCATTAAACAACAGAAGTCAAAGGTGGTCCAAGGTACAATGGAGAGACCCAGAGTGGGCTAGAGAAGTAACACATTAAAAACAAAGAATTACAAAGAAGTGGCATAAAAGAGGTTATCAAAGACATTTATGATAGAAAAAGATGGGTTGGTCATATGGTGAGTCGGGCATCACCGACAGCCAGCTGATATATTCCATAGGAATCCTATAAATGTTAAGAGAACCAAAGGAAAGCCCAAAGCACATGGGGCAGGTCCCCACCCCTGGAAAACTGCTGGGAGGACATGGGCAAAGGTCACACAGAATGGGCAATCATGGGCAGGTTTTGCATACCAGTAGGATCCCAGATCTACTTAGGACCTGATGTAGAAATGTCAGTTCTTACCTGAGGGGCAGTGGGACATTCTGAGTCACAGTCTTTTGTCATACTTTTATTTCTTCCTCCTTTTTTTCCCCATGCTCGCCTAAAGTACTTTGGATTTTTCTCAAAGGAGCAGTATTAAGAAAGAAAAACAAACAGAAATGTTGTTGTTCAGTCTTTTCAGTTATGTCCAACTCTTGGTGACCCCATTTGGGGTTTTCTTGTCAAAGATAATGTAATTTCCTTCTCCAGCTCATTTTACAAATGAGAAAACTGAGGAAAACAGGGTTACATGACTTGCCAGGGTCACGGTTAGTATCTGAGGCTGGATTTGAATTCAGGTCTTCCTGACTCTAGACCCAGCACTCTGAGTCACCTACCTGCCTCTACCTAGAACAAAGCAGACATTTAATAAATGATCGTTTCTGTTCGTTTCCCCTTTTCCCACTGCATCACAACTGCCCCCCAGCCCTGTTGGTAAAATGAAGCCTCCATGTCAGCTGCCTGCCATAAGAAAATTCAAGGTAAATTGGGATTCTGGAATAGGATCACCTTTCCTAGCTTCTCACTGCCAAACTTTCTCACAACTTTGAGGATTCAGTCCAAGGGCTGTGGAGAAAAGATCACATCTTGCAAGGATCAGTGGGGAAGACTTTTCACAAATGCCTAAAAAGGCTCATGTGATCCTCCAGCCAATCCCTTGCCGTAGGCAAATCTCACTGGCGAGCAATGCCAGTGCAGAGGAAAAGTGGTAAAGTGGTTAAGAAACCAGTAAAGAAAGTTGGAATGATCAATGGACCAACCGACATTTATGAAGCACTGCTATGTCAGTGCTAGGTCAGAAAGCCAAACCCTGGGGCTTGCTGAGGAAAGATTAGTATTTGAATGGGGGCAAAAGTGGGAGGGGGTGGGAGAGAACCACAGGCCCGAAGGACCACCATATAGAATTAGAAAAATTTTTTTGTTTTTGGATCCCTCCAATAAAGAAGGTCAGCAACTTGTCTGTAACTTATAAATACTTATTTTTATGAATAGAATAAACATGCATGTTTACATTTGATTTTATTTAGTTAATTTATAATTATATATCTATAATAAAATTAATTTAATTAGTAAAATAATAATATTATTTATATGATAAATATACAAATAAAATAAATATATTTATAAATATAAAAAGATAAATTTAAGTGGCTTGCCCAGGGTCACACAGCTATTAAGTGTCTGAGGCCAGACTTGAACTCAGATCCTTCTGACTGGAGGGTTGGTGTTCTATGTACTGTGCTACCTAGCTGCCCCCTACACTGCCTTTCAGAAAAAAATATACAAATGAAATGAAATAACAAATGACAGATAAATAATAACAAATAAAAGATAAAATTTTAAATTTAACCTTGGTCTTCCATGCAAAAAATGAAGAGAGAGCTAGACCTAACTCTGCTTTTTGTTATTCAGTTATTTCAGTTGTGATAGACTCTTTGTGACCCCATTTTCTTGGCAGAGATACTGGAGGGATTTGCCATTTCCTGCTCCAGCTCATTTTACAGATGAGGAAACTGAGGCGAACACAGTTAAGGGACTTGCCCGGGGTCACACAGCTAGCAGGTAGCTGAGGCCAGATTTGTACTCCTGAAGATGAGTCTTTCTGACTCCATGTCTGGTGCTCTATCCACTACACCACCCAGCTGCCCCAACTCTGCTTTGCCTTCTCCTCTTATTCCCTAATTCTCTTTAGTTAAATTCAAAGGTCAGCAATTGGTGGGTCCGGTTTTGTAAAGTCCTTCACAATCTGGCTACAGTTTAGCTTTCCAAAATACACATTATTTCCTTTCACACGTGCTACATTCCAGCCAAATGGACCTATTTGCTTCATACATGACATTTCCTTTCCTGCCTCCATAACTTCAATAACTGATGGTCTCCCCCACTCCCAAGCTTGAAATGTTCTACTTCCTTTCTTCTGTCTCTCGGAGCCCCTACCTCCCTTCAAGACTCAGCTCAACTGCCATGTGCTTTAAGAAGCCTTTTCCTTTCCCTATCTGCTTCTTACCCTCTCTCATCACTTTGTATTTCTTACATATATGTATATATATATATATATATATATATATATATAAAATTCTATATTTTATTATCTGCATACACATTGTACCTTACCTCCCTTCCTAGCCACCCCCTGCCTTAGAATATAAACTCCTTGAGGACACTAGAGTCTTACTTTGGTCTTTCTATTCCTAGTGCCTTGAGGGTCATCCTGATCTATATCTTGACACTGGACCTGGATGGCTCTGGAGGAGACGGTGAGGCTGGTGACCTTGCACAGCCCTGCCCCCACTTAAATCCAATTCATTTGCAAGTCATGGCATCATCTTCCTGATGTCATGGTCTTCTTCGAGAACAAAGAAAAACTACAGCTAGTTCCTTAACGTGGAATCTGGCACATAGTCAGTGCTTAAAAAACACTTGATAGATTGATTAATGGTAGAATCAATTAAAGCAGAGACAGAAAGTCATTTTTGGTACAGAGGTTAGCAAGGAAAGTTTTCCTATCTGTGCTCAGTTCTTATTTTTTGTTTCTGTGACATTATAGGCGTTTAATAAATGCTAGTAGAATGACTGAATGGATTCCTTAGATAAATGAAAGGACAAGAATTCTACCACTGCTTCTTCCAAGCATCCTATTCTGTAGACTACTATCAGATCCTTGGAATAAAATGTATTGCAGGTCAGTGGCAAATAATTTGTATGTGTCCTATCTTCTAGCCAAATTGGGGAGCTGATCCTTGGGTGATTAGCTGGGGATATAGCTCTCAGGGTATCAAACTTAATTACAAAGGATGTTAAGGGCCATTAAGAAAGGCTACTGGGGCTTAGGTGCCTTAATGCAAGTCAGTTATATAGGGCACCAGAGGTTTAGCACTCTCTGCATCTGATTATTCCTATTTACATGGAAAAGAAACAGGACTCAGATTCCATTGCTCAGTTTTGATGGGGAATTGGAAAAGTTGGTTAAGCATTCAGCCTTTGCAAACTCTTTCTTCCTGTCCATTTTTTCTTATTTATATAAACTAATTTTCTTTACAAAAATCAAAAGATTGCTGTCCTGACTGCCCAGTGGCAGAGAATTCATTGGCTTGGCATTCCTTCTGGGCTTCACTGATAAGAACCCACTGCCCTGGAAACTGGTACTGCCAGCCAGTAACATTCTGGACCTGTGATCATCACTATCCACAGTGCATACCTCATCCCCAGTGTTTTTGTCCCTCATCAGAAAAAATTATACTGAAAATGAAATATATCTTGGCTACTTCTAGAAATCTCTAGGCAATCTGTTTCAGTGGAGGTCAGTCCTTTATAGGCCTACAAGTTCCTCTTGCTCTCTTTGTGTCTCTCTTTGTGGCTGACCCCTCCCACCCTCCCAACTCTGCCTCCCATCTCTCAACCCCCCCAACCACAACTTACAGGAACTGTTCATTCAAAGTATTGCTCATGGCAAGAAATAATGTATGGTTACTAGAAAACAATGAAGCTTGGAAAAGTAGAACTGGTAACTTAGTTCTCCTGGATAGAATGGGATGCCAAGTCCTAGTTCTCCCAAATAGTAACTAACTCACGGTGAGATCTTAGAAATATCCTTAAGCCTCACTTTCCCCATCATGAATACAGCCCACCAGTCTTCTCATTCCCTAGAAATATAATACCACAATGTCATACCTGTCAGAGATTACAAAACATAACATAGCTCTTTTTTTAAGAATCCAGGCAGATTTGAGCCAAGTAGAAGCTCAGTCCAAATTTAAGCAAAGTTCATAACTGAATTAAAAGAGAATTCTTACGCTTAGAGTGGTGCTTACAACCTACCTCTTCTCTGGATAACTAAGAAGAGCCAGGTTTTTTAAAGGAATCATAGGCTTCATTCACAGGACTTCGAGCTAAAAAGACATCTAGGTACTGGTATGGATAGAGTGCTGGACCTGGAGTAAGGGAGACCTCGGTTCAAATCCAACCTCTGACATTTAGTAGCTCTGTGATACTGGGTAAAGATTACTTCCCCTCTGTCTCAGTTTCCTCATCTGTAAAATGGATTTAATAACAGCACCTACCTCCCAGGGTTGTTATGAGGCTCCAATGAGGCAATATTTGTAAAGCACTTTGTAAAACTGTGAAGTACCATATAAATGCTAACTATTATTATTATTAGAAAGGACCCTAGGAATTTCCTAGTCCAAGATTCCTGATTTTCCAGTTGGGAGAACTGGAGGCCCAAAGATGTTCAGCAGCTTACTCATGGTCATGTAATTCATAGCAAAGCCAGGATTTGAATTCATGCTCTCTGACTCCAGTAAAATGGAGAAAAATCAAGAGAACACAGACAGGGAAATGTTTACCTTTCTCTGCCATTCAAATAATAAATCATCGGTACATATCACCAGGCAATGGCATTCATGGAGCAGGCCAATAACCTAAAGTTTGTAACAGAAACATACAATTCTACTGAATGTTATCAATTTGGAAATGAACTTAGCCTGCTCCCTCTTGGGTTACATAACAACTTCATCCTATCAATGCTCTATCGACATAGCTTCTTTCTTTACAATTCACGTTCTTTCCCAAGGCAAACCGTACTAGGCTTTCTCAGCTTTTTGTTGTCTTGAGTCTCTGATTCCTCCTTTAAAATATCCTCTAGGCCAATACACACACACACACTCACACACACACACACACACACACACACACCCTTCACACTCCATCTTTTCTGCCACTTCCCCTCTATCTGTTTTTGTATGTACCAGTCTGGCGTAATATATTGGCTATTTGGGGCCTAGTATAGCAACAGGAGCCCTTAATGAGATTTTATATTTCAAGCAGGGGACTTCCAGATTCCAAAGCTCAATATAAAGCTGCCAATACTGAGCTGGCATTAATTAGTATATCACCCATGGCCTGAGAGGTTGTGGTATTATATGGATATAATTTATCACAGCAGAAAGCTGAGGGCATTTCATTTGAAATTAGACCATGTTCACAGTTTGTAAGAATGAGAAACCTTCAGTCTTCAGAGTCACCACCCCTCCCCCACTCCCCTTATCACACAACTGGGAAACAAAATCAGCCTATTAAGATTAATGTATGACTCTCTCTGTCTGTCCTGCATTTATTCACAAATAGGAAACTGCAGATACAGTTGTTTCCAAAAAAAGATGGCATCGATACATTTTCTCTGGCCCTGATATTGACTGCCCTAAATGATCAACTTAGTTCTACAGGGGAAAGAAATAGAAGATGAGGAAATATATATATATATATATATGTGTGTGTGTGTGTGTGTGTGTGTGTGTGTGTGTGTGTATACATATATATGTGTGTGTGTATGTGTATATATATATATATATATATATATATATATGTGCACATACATAAATTTTTTCAAATAAAGGAGGTAGGGAGAGAGACAGAATACAAGTGGTTCTGAAGAACAAATACCAATTAAAAATGCATGATACCGTGAGGGGGAAGGATGGAAGGGAGAGAGGAGAGAAGCTATCAGGGTTGGATTAATGTGATTTCTCCCTCCCATAGGAAGGGTCTGATATTGCCTCAAGATGCCATGTGGATTGCCCACCTAACTGTGAGAGGAATTGAAGGAAATAACCTTTCCAGTTGTGAATCAACGTGATATAGCAGTAGGAAGAGGAGGAGGGAAGAGTATGTACGTTTATTAAGCACCTACTATGTGTCAAGCCCCGTGCTAAGCACTTCACAGATATTATCTCGTTTGATCCTCATGACATTCCACTTGGGAAGTGGGTGCTATTACCATTCCCATTTTACGGTTGAGAAAACGGAGGCAGACAAAAGTTGAGTGGCTTGCCCCGGGGGTCGTGCAGCTAGTAAGTGTCTGAGGTCAGATCTGAACTCGGATCTTCCTCGCTCCAGATCCATGTTTTATTCACAATCCCACCTAGTTGCCTGAATAGGGAATCAGGACATTCAAGTTTCACCTTTGAAACCCCCTGTGTGACCTTGCACAAGTATCTAACTTCTCTCAGACTTAATTTCATCATCTGTAAGACACAGAATAATTGTCCCTGTGGTACTTAACTCAGGGGTTTTGTGAGGATCAAACAGGATGGTCTATGTAAAGTATTTTGAAAACCTTCAAGCTTTGTCTGCATGGAAGCTATCCCGTGAGAAGGAAGCTTAAAGATCATCTACCCCCTACATTGTTCACTATCTTCTTTACAAGATGGAAAAATAAAGAGCCTAGATGAGGATTGTAGAAGAGCGGTGTTCGTGGGAGCAAGGAAATGGAAACAAAATAGATGCCCAACAATAGGGAAATGGCTCCACAAATTCTGGTACATGAATGGAATGGAAGATGACTTTGCTACAAGAAATGAAGATTATGATAAATACAGAGAAACTTGGCTAGCACAATGTCTGGCACACAGTAGGTGCTTAATAAATGTTGATTGATTGGTTGAAAGACCTGAAGCAATGAAGAAGGAAAGAAGCAGAGCTGAGAAAAATATTTATACACAATGACCATAATTATATAAATGAAAAGAATAATAATCACAAAAACTTAAAAATATTAAAATTACAAAAAACAAGCTCAACTCCAAAGAAGAGATATGAGAAGGCACTTCCCCCAATGCCTCTGCAGAAGGGAGGGAAGGTCCACAGGTGTAAAACATTGCATATGTCAGGGATTTTTTGATGTATTGTTCGGTTTTGCTGACTTTTTTTCCTTCTTCTCGCTCTTTTTTCTTTGCTTTTTTAAAAAATTAAATGCTTTGTTATAAGGGATGACTTGAGGTGGAGGAAGGACATATATAGGGATAAATCTAGGCAATGTAGAAACATAATATATCAATAAAAATCTTTTTTTAAAAAGGACCACCATGATGTCTGATTGGTGCCAAGGCCATTGGGCCACCTCCAAAATGTGGGTTCCATCTCACTATATATAATTCTGCTCAGTTTTCTATTTTTTTCTGCCCCAAAATATTAAAGGTTGTATGCAAATCTCTGAGCTTATGCCTACTGAGTGACAATTAGAATCAGACTTCTCAAGATCAAGCACAATTCTAAAGCAAGTAAAATTTATCTGATAATTCCTAGACTTAACTTTCTGAATCTTTCTGTTCCCATTAGAAGCATCTTCCCTCCCCAGCTTCAAAATCCTCTAGATCCCCTGCACCTTTCTGTTGACTCTCCTCACCCTGACTGCTCTTGCTGTTGTTAAGTCAAGTCTGACTCTCTGTGACCCCATTTGGGGATTTCTTGGGCAAAGATACTGGAGTGGTTTGCCATTTCCTTCTCCAGCTCATTTTATAGATGAGGAAACTCAGGCAAACAGGGTTAAGTGACTTGCCCAGGGTCACACAGCTAGTAAGTATCTGAGGCTGGATTTGAACTCAGGAAAATGAGTCTTCCTGACTCCAAATCTGGCACTCATTCTATCCACTGCACCACCCAGCTTCTCCTTCCTGTCTTAGGAAGAAACTAATTTCAGTTATTTGTACCTTAGTGTAAATTAATTTGAGAAGCAATGAAGTTGTAGCAACAGTCATAAGAGGCATTATAATAAAGCAGGCAATATAAAAGGCATCCCAAAATTTAAAAAAAAATTAGATAACTTCATGTTGAGTAGAAACCTCAGAGAGATCTGGTACTTGAGTCATAAGGCCTATGGAAGGACAAACTCTGGGGACACTGGCCCCTATGGGCAAAGACTACAGAACATCTTAAGGCCCTTTTGACAATAACACCACGTGTTGGAACCAGACCAGCGAGGATCTCACCAGAAATGCCACCATAGAGTATCAGTGTTGGGAGGTGGAGGTGGCTCAAAGCAAATACCATCTCATAGCACCCAATGTGAACTCATTATTCTTGATAATTCATTGCCAAGCTAAGCTGTTTCTGCTTCCTAAAGTGGCACAGATGTTGTCAATGTCCTCTGAATTTCAACATCCTGGGCAAAACCCAGATCTCCCCATCCTAGTAATGGCTGTAGGTGGCAAAAACACTGGAGTGGAAGTCAAGAAACCTAGGCCGAAGTCCTGACCCTTTCACTTGACTTAGCCCTGTGATTTGGGCAAGTCCCTTTACCACTCAGGAATTTGAAACATTATGGCGCAAAAAGAGACCATGTTTTTCCTTTGGAGGTGAGGAGGGCAGGCAGAACTTCCTTACACTCATGCCATATGGACAGTCACCTGCTCTGCTACTCTTGAAGCTGGACTCAGGACTTTGCCGATATTAGTCTTTGATATCCATTTACAAATTCTGCGTCATGGTATTTTTCTTCATTCAAGAGATCCATTGATGTTTAGTTCAGCCCTTTAGAAAAAAAGCCTAATGAAGATGATGTTTCTTATCAGTCATGATTTCATATTTTGACTATACATGGAAGGAATACCAACAACTTTCAGTAACTAGACAATGACCTACGAGACACAGTGCTGTAAACCTGTAGGCTAGCCTGGCATGCTGCATGTTTATTTCATTTTAAGACTAGATTTTTGCATATGCTATGGAAGAGTCTAGGTATTGAGAAGGACCAGAATTTAAGAATACCTTGAAGGCCAAGCTGTGGTAAATCAACTCAGTACCTTTTATTCATATGGCAAAGAAAATAGAAATCAGATGAAAATTTTTATTTCAAAGTAAAATAACAATAAATATTTTTGTATCATTTAACATGCCTAGTCCTTATAGTATAAACTGGTGCCTGGGAGGAAGAAAGTGAGCTTTTATCATATAAAAGCATTTACTGAGTCTTCCTACGTCTCTAGATCCTGGTCCTGACCCTGGTTTCACCATTCTCATTGTTGACATGGGGCTCTAAGCATCTTCCAGGTCTATTTTCTTCATCAGTGAAATAAAAATTACTTTCTTTGCCCATACCCCTCTAGGCTATCCTGAATATTCCTTGATTATGATAATGGCCCTGGGCTAACTTAATAGTAAGCAATTCAGTCTCCTAGGTACAGAAGAATCCTGGAGAAGTCTTTGTTCATCTGCTTTTCTGCCTCCAAACCTGTTCAGTTAGTCCACAACCATTTTTGTGACATAGACTCCTTTGACAATCTGGTGAAGTCTTTCTCCAGATAGTGTTTTTAAATGTATAAAATAAATTGCATAGGATCACAAAGAAAACCAATTCTATTGAATATAATTATCAAAAATATTTTTAAATCAAGTTCCTGGACCCCAGGTTAAGAATCTCTGTGTGAGATCATTTCTACCCTTGGCTCTAAAATATGCTTCAAGGATCTGTGAGGGTATTAATCTCTTCACAGATGTAGATTGCATCCCTTTAGTGCCCAATAGGTGGTTTGCACATGCTGCTATGACCAAAAATTCCGTCACCTGGTGGCTAATCTTCTGGTGACAAGCTTCTCTAAACTTGACAAGCCTAGTCGTTGGATGACAGACAACAAAATTTGTCACTAGGCCTGTATCTAAAGCCTTTCCAGGTGAATAGTGCCAGCCAGAGCTTAGGCTCCCCTGGTGCAGCCCTAGAGAACTCAGAGTCATCTCCACACCACGAGGAGGAGGGAAAATAATGGTAAAATACCATGTGCTATTTATTAGAGGAGGAATTCCACAGAGACCCCAAGGGGTCTTTGCATAGACTTCAGAAAATCTATGAACTTTGATGGGGGAGGAAGAGAGACAGACAGACGGAAAGAAAGAAAGAAAAAAGGAAAGAAAGAAGGGAAGGAAGGAAAGAAGGAAGGAAGGAAGGAAGGAAGGAAGAGAGAAAGAAAGAAGGAAAGAAAGAAAGAAAGAAAGAAAGAAAGAAAGAAAGAAAGAAAGAAAGAAAGAAAGAAAGAAAGAAAGAAAGAAAGAAAGAAAGAAAGAAAAAAGAAAGGAAAGAAAGAAGGAAGGAAGGAAAGAAAGGAAGGAAGGAAGGAAGGAAGGAAGGAAGGAAGGAAGGAAGGAAGAAAGAAAGAAAGAAAGAAAGAAAGAAAGAAAGAAAGAAAGAAAGAAAGAAAGAAAGAAAGGAAGGAAGGAAGGAAGGAAGGAAGGAAGGAAGAGAGAAAGAAAGAAGGAAAGAAAGAAAGAAAGAAAGAAAGAAAGAAAGAAAGAAAGAAAGAAAGAAAGAAAAAAAAGAAAGAAAGAAAGAAAAAAGAAAGGAAAGAAAGAAGGAAGGAAAGAAAGAAAGAGAAAGGAAGGAAGGAAGGAAGGAAGGAAGGAAGGAAGGAAGGAAGGAAGAAAGAAAGGAAGAAAGAAAGAAAGAAAGAAAGAAAGAAAGAAAGAAAGAAAGAAAGAAAGAAAGAAAGAAAGAAAGAAAGAAAGAAAGAAAGGAAGGAAGGAAGGAAGGAAGGAAGGAAGGAAGGAAGAGAAAGAAAAGGAAAGGAAGTAAGAAAAGAGAAGGGAGGAAGGAAGGAAAGACAAAAGAAAGAGAAGAAAAGAAGGGAGAGAGGAAGGAAAGAAAAAGAAAGGAGGAAGAAAGGAAAGAAGGGAGGGAGGGAGGAAGGAAGAGAAAGTGAAAGAAAAAGAAAGGTGAAAGGAAGTAAGGAAAGAAGAAGTGAAAGAGAGAACAAGTAAATGAATGAATGAATAAATAAATAGAAATCTTTCTTAGTAACCTTTGGTTAACTTTGTTATCCTATATATTTTACTTTATGGATTTAAGAACATTATTCGGACAAGGGTATCACCAACTACCAGAGGGTCTATGGCACAAGAACACCTGAAGGAGAGAATAGTTTTATATGAATATGTACTGTTTACATCCTGGTATTTGCATGTTGTAACCATAATGTTATATTTCTACCATTTACATAACTTGAAGTCTATACTGACTCCCTAGGTATTCTCCTGTCCTGCTGCCACTGAAGGAAACATTGCCCTCACCATACCCTGGTACAATTTTAAATGTATTGTAGCTAGGGCCCAGTGGATAGAACAATCGACCTCAAGTGAGGAAGAACTGAGTTCAAATCCAACCTTAAATACTTTTTTTTGTCCCTAGAATATTCTTGTCCCTTTTTTTAATCTCGAAAATATTCTGAGTATTCATTGATTTCTATAATGGCCCTGAGCTCCTTAATAGCAAGCAATTCATAGAAATCTCTGTCATTTTCCCAGCTGTGTGACCCTGGACAAATCACCAAATTTTTGCCTGCCATCTGTAAAATGGAAGCGACAGTAGCACCTACTTCTCAGGATTGTTGTGAGGACGAAATAAGGTAATATTTGTATAAAGCGCTCTGTAAACCTTAAAGTGTTATACAAGTTGCTGCTGTTCAGTCATTTCACTCGTGTCTGACTCTTCCTGATCCAATTTGGGGTTTTCTTGGCAAAGATGCTGGAGCAGTTTGCCATTTCCTTCTCCTTTCTTCATTTTACAGATAAAGAAACTGAGGCAGACAGGGTTAAATGACTTGTCCAGAGTCACACTATGAGTACACATCTAAGGTCAGATTGAAACGCGGGTTTTCCTGGTACTCCAGCCCTAGTGCTCTATCTCCTGAGCCACCCAGATGTTATCGTCTGGTGATATTTCCTCATGGACTCCTTTCTATTCATAAACACCTCTTTCTCCAGTTTTTCAGCCTTTCAATTTCAAACCAGGCCTAGGAAGAAAGAGCTGCCCCACCCGGTTTGTTGTCCCTGGCACTGGTAATGAGCAGACTCTCTATTTCATCATCTAGATCATTAATGAAATGTTAAATAGTCCCAGACCAAGGAGTGACCGGGGTGGAAATCCACTTAATCTGCCTCTAGGCTGACACTGAACCAATGTTATAATATTAAGCTACAACACAGAACTCCAAAAATTGGCTTCCCTGTCATCCAGAAATGATGAACCTCCAAAGCCACACAACTGTTAAAATTATGTGGAAAGAGGCAGCCTGGCAGTGTGGAAAGAACCCTGGACTTAGAATCATGAGGGCTAGATTTGAGTCTGGCCTGCAATAACTTAGGAGCTGTGTGTCTGTAGACAAGTCACTTAAAGTCTCTAAGCCTCAGTTTAGAACTCATTTATAAAATAGAGACAACAATAAGGGCTCATATTCACGCTCACATCAGGGAGCTAGATGGCTCAGTGCATACAACACTGAGCCTAGAGTCAGGAAGATCTGAGTTCAAATGTGACCTTAGACACCTACTAGTTATATGACCCTGGGTAAGTCATTTAACCCTGTTTGCCTTAATCCGTTAGAGAAGGAAATGGCAAACCTTTCCCATATCTTTACCGAGAAAACCCCATGAACCGTATGGTCCATGAGGTCAAGAAGAGTCAAACATGACAGAACAATAATACACTCATGTAGTATTTTTAAATGTTTTTCTTCACAACCAACCCATGAAAGAGGCAGAACAATTATTATCCCTGTTCCTACACAGAAGGACTTTGGATCTCGGAGAGGAGTGATGACTTGTCCACAATGACACGTCATCCCCCTAATCAGTAAGCTCTAGCGGCTCCCTCTTCCCTCCAAGATTAAATAAAATCCTCCGTTTGGGATTTAAAGTCCTATACAACCTGACCCATCCTCCTTCTCCTCCACACACTTGACAATCTAGCACACCGGCTTCCTCCCTCTTCCTCTTCCTCATACACAAGACCCCAGTTCCTGACTCCATGTCTTTCCCTGGCTGTCCTCCATTTGTTTTTGCCTCTGTCCCATGATCTGTCTGACTTCTTTCAATTCCCAGCTAAAAATCCCACCTTCTATAAGAAGCCTTTCCCAATCCGATGATGATGGTGGTGGTGGTGGTGATGATGATGATAAAATGAGATACTTGTAAAGTGCTTTGCAAATCTTAAAGCACTCTATAAATGCTAAGTCAGCTAGGTGGCACAGTGAATAGAATGCCAGGCCTGGAGTCAGGAAGATGCCTCTTCCTGAGTTCAAATATGGCCTCAGACACTTACCAGCCATGCGACCCTGGGTAAGTCACTTCACCCTGTTTACCTCAGTTTCCTCATCTGTAAAATGAGCTGAAGAAGGAAATGGCAAAACAGTATCTTTGCCAAGAAGACCCCAAATGGGGTCACAAAGAGTCGGACTTTATTGAAAACAACTGAACAACAACATAAGTGCCAGTTATTACAATTATTATTATTTCTATTTAAGCCTCTCCTTTGATGCTACTAACTGTGTGACCATGGGCAAGTCACTTAACCTCTCGGGGCCATAAGAATTTATCTCTCTAAGACCACATTTTAGAAAAACCACTGATCCATATGGGCAAAAGGAGTCTCCACATCGGGGACTTCTCTACTCTGATGAAACCACAAGTCAGGGCAAAAACCAAAAGCATTATTAATAGCTGGATATAGCCCAAAGTGAGCCTTTACTATAGTCCCTGAATAATGAGAGCTGTTTTGCACCCTACAAAAAGTCAGAGCTGAATGAAGATATTAAGTGCAGATTTAGGCCAAACTTAACTGGCGTGCCTTCTGCTCCTGTGCATCCCCAGCTGCGTTCTCCAGCAGCCTCAACTCACCAGGGAATTGTCTAGTAGCTTACAGTTTTCCCCATTTGTCAGCCCAGTCAGAGCTCTAAATGCACAATCTAGGTCTCCAGCATGCATTGTGCTGTGCACCCCTCCCCAGGGGATTGAGGGCACCAAATTTAATGAATAGATTATAATGAGAAATAAATATTCTGAAATGTTTTCGAACTGGGGTAGATAGCCTTTTGTTCTGGCATTGTTCGTGTTTCATGAAGGAAAACGATGTATTCTTTTCAGCCTTGAAACGAGAAGCTGGCAATCTAACAACTGTGTGTGAAGGGGACGTGGTTGATGGTCCCTGTCCCACTGCACCATTGCTGAATTCTATAGCGTGGCCCCTCCTTGTTTCTGCACCACTTCATGCAGAAATGAATACACGTAGGCCTGAGTGCCATTACCACCAGGGATACAAAGGCCCACAGCGCACATCTCCTGGATATTTGACAGCTGGCATGGTAGATAGAGCTCCGGGCCTGCAATCAGGAAGACCTGAGTTCAAATCTAGCCTTAGACACCTAGTAGCTGTGTGACCCTGGGCAAGTCACTTAACCCTGTTTGCCTCCGTTTTCTCACCTGTAAAATGAGCTGGAGAAGAAAATGGCAAACCACTGCAGTATCCTTGCCAAGAAAACCCCAAAAAGGGGTCACAAAAAATTGGATACAACTGAACAACAAAAACAAAGAACTAGTAGAGATGTTAGAGACATTCTGGGAATATTTTTCCATTTGAGGTCATTAATACATCCATCCCTTTTCCTTTTCCCACTCTATTTAATAGTGTGACTATGGGATGGTATGGAGCTCTCCCTGGAGAGCTATGGGCTGCTCTATGAAGCACTCAGCAGGAATCCAGAAGGAAACCAAGTCTCTCTGAGCTACAGGTGATACTCTACATAGACTACCTGCTTGAGTCTTTCATCCTCAACTCACCTGCTACATAACTTCCTGAGCCACAAACGGGGAGTTCCTGAATCCTTTGCTTGGAAGATGACCAACCTCAAAGAGAGAAAGACTGTACTAATCAGTCTTTTCATCTGAGATCATCCCCTGGGCAGGGTGGAGCAAAAGTGACTTTAATGGTGGCAAACAATAATGGCCAAAAAAAAAGAGTATGGCCCAGTGAAAAGGTTGCTAGGACGGAAGTCAGATGACCAGAGTTCAAATCCAGTATTTGCTATTGACTACCTGAATGACCTTGGGCAAATCTACTTCTGTAATCAGTCAATCAATAAACATTTATTAAGTGCCTACTATGTGCCAGCCACAAAACAGGCAAAAAGTCCCTGACCTATTGCAATCTAATCTAATGGAAAAGACAGCATGCAAATATAGACAAAGCCAGCTATATAGGGGATAAATAAAACATATTTAACAGAGGGAAGACACTTGAATGAAGAGGGGTTGGCAATGGCTTCCTGTAAAAGATGGGATCTTAGCTGAGACTTAAAGGAAGCCAAGGAAGTCAGTAGGTAGAAATGAGGAGGGAGGGGTTTCTGTAAAATGTGGGGAAGGGAATGGGGGATTTTGGAGGTCCCTTCCAGCTGTGTGTCTAGGAGCCTAGGACTGCTTCCATCAAAGTGAGGGATGCCCACAGTCACAGCCACAGCATGCCAGGCAAGATGGCAGCATGGGCCACCTGCTGCTGCTCAGAATAAAAATTGCTCATACCGGCCACAGCACAAGCTGAGGGCTGCTGGACTACGAGTCAAGATGCATGTTTGACTTTCAGTGTGACCTTGAGCATATTGCCTAACCATTCTGTTCCCTGACTTCATCATGTCTAAAATGTGAATAATAATATTTTCCATGTGGGTCCTAATGAAGATCAAATGAGGAACTAGCTAAATGAATAAAGTCTGTTATAGGAAAGATGAGAGAGAATTACAAAGGAAAAGAATAAAAATATGAGTTGCTTGTTTATAAGAAACTGAGATGTGATTACAGGTTTGTAAAATTAGAAAGAGTGATTTCTTTGATTGGGGAAATAATTATAAATATGTATTTAGTGGATGAATATATGCCTTTTTAATTAAAAAATTTGTGAGAATCAAGTGAAATGATCTAACGTTAATATACTTCAAATAGTACAAAGTCCTGTGCAATTATAAGGTATTGTCAATAGGGTAAATCCAAAAGGAAGGGAACAAGTATTTATTAAGCACCTACTATATTCTGGATGCCTACTATTTATTAAGCACCTACTAATGTTCCAGGCACTGTGCTAAGCACTTTAGAAATATTATCTCATTTGATTAGCACTAGCATCTTCTCATAGCCTAGTTGAAATGGTTCTCAAGAGTCTGTGATGTTTGCCTATGTTGATTCCTATATGCCATATCACATTCTCATCCATAAACCACCCCTCTAACATAGGTAACCTTCTCCAACCTGCAGCTATCCCCTCTGATCAGACTTTGGGAAGCATCCTGCTTCTTGGATGTTAAATACGCCCCCACGTTTGTTAAACCTCTGCACCCCTCTTTGGAGCCAGATCTGCAACTCCTCTACTTCTCTGCTGTGATAAGCAGCCTTCTCTTTACAGCCTGTTGGCCAATGATGGTGACATGTGACATTTTTTTCCCAACACTGTCAGGGGTAATCTATCATAGATCACCCCTTAGGACTAAGTATCTGTAGGGACCATGGTTTTTCAACACCATTCAAAATGTGCTTTCATTAATGTCACTTCTAGCTCTGGGATAGATTAAGTAAAACAAAGACTAGGCTAGCCAGTGCACTCTTAGGAAGCCAGAAAAGAAAGCACATCTTTTATCTTAAAAAAAAACACACACACACACAAAACCATGCTCAGGCAGTCTTAGCCAGGTAGAACACCAGCTATTGGCTCCACATTGCTAGTATATGCCTGGAATACAAGGCATTAGAAGGATTAAGACTGTAGAGACCATCTAGTCAAAACTTCTTACAGAAGAGTAAGCTGAGACCTAGAAAGCTTAAATGGTCACCTAAGTATTCCATGGAGGAGTTAAGATGTAAACCTAAGTCTTCTAATTCTTTCTACAATATCTTGGGAAAATTCTGAAGATCACCTGGCAAGATAAGATCTTAGTCACTGAGGTCCTCTCTCAGGTTGAACCGCCTGCCAAGCATTAAAACTCTACTGCAGAGAGCTCAACTCTGATGGGCTGGGCCCATTGTTGGAACGCTGAAAGTATGTTTGCTTAAGAGGTAAGCACTCACATAATGGTGAAAAGAAGTTATAGAATGACACTCTTGAGGTCTCTCTGAAAAACTTTGGAACTGATTTTGAGACATAGGAGACACTGGCACAGGACCACCCAGCATGGCATGCCCACATCAAAGAAAGTGCTGCGCTCTGAGAAAAGCAGAATTGCAGTAGCTCAAAAGAAACATGAGATGTGCAAATTTAGAGACACCTCTACTCCAAATGTCCATGTGGATTATTTGTGCCTGATCTGTGGCAGAGGCTTCCAAGCTCGTGTTGGTCTGATCAGCCACAGTCAGACGCTCTGTACCTCAACCCCAACACAGTGATGTCATTTTGGTCCTCTTTGAGAACAAAGGAAGAACCAACCAACTACAGCATCACGGATTTCAGAATTGGAAAGGATCCCAGTGGCCTTTTATTAATAGAGGATGGATATATGTTCAATTCATTTTACAGTTGACAAGGCTAAAAAACACAAAAAAGATGAAATTACTTGTCCAAGGTCACACAAGCAGAAAGTAGAAAAGTCAGGATTTGAACTCAGGCCTTCAGAATTTAAATCCCACATTCTTTCCACTCACCAACTTATATCTGAAAAAGACTCCCCACTACAATATACCCAACAAGTGGTCATCCTGGCTTTGTTTGCAGAGCTCCAAGTTGGCAACTATCTCCTGAGGAAGTCCATTTTCCTTTGGGATAGCACTAATTGTTAAGGAGTTGGGCTTTTTTTTTTCTTTCATCAAACCTAAATTTGTCTTTTTTATAACACTTACCATTTCTCCTTGTTCTGCCCTCTAGGGCCAACACAATAAATCTGATTCCTCTCCCATATGCCAGCCCTTCAACTGCTTGAAGACAATGATCTCCAACCCGAGTCATCTCTTCTCTAAGATGAGCATCCCCAGTTCCCTCAACCAGCCCTCATCTGATGTGAGCTCAAGGCCCTTCATCACTGTGCTTGCCCTCTTCTGAATGACCTCCAGTTAATCAATGTCCTTTCCAGACTGTGGTATCCAGGATTAAACTCAGTACACTAATTTCTCACAACCCATTCTATGGATCGGTTTCAAACTGCCAACTTTAAACAGGTACAATGGTCTCAACAGCAATGAATTCCTTCTTCCTAGAGCTGTGTTCTTTGTTGAAGGAGCTGTCAGAGGATATGTAACTGAACCGTCTTGTAGCAGCCAAAAGACCACATGAGTAGAAGCTGGTGCAGGAGATTTTCTAGGTGTGGCTTGTGCAACCACAGGGCCCAGTATGAAGAGTCTGCATCAAGGGACTGGAAATGACATTAGGGAATGCTACTGGGACAACGTGGGACTTTGGCTAGTCTATCGATATGATACTTATTGATTTTTCTTTTTTTTTTCTTCCTTCTCAGATTTTGTGCCTAGGATGCTTATTCAGTTGGGCAGCTGGTACCAGCCTTCTGAAGCTATCAATGCTGATCATAAAAGAAGTCAAAATATTTAGTCCATTTTTAGTTCTATATAGACATGGTTAATGAAATGGGACTCATAGAACTGGTAGAAATTAGCAATACAAAAGCTGTCTAGGAAACAGCATAATGCTATACATACGGATCACATTTTGCTATTTAAGTCATTACATCCTGATTTCTTTAAACTTCGGCCTAATTTTCCCTAGCCGTCCACCATGCCTGGCATGCTCATCTCTGCCTCCTGGCTTCCTTCAAGTCCCAGATAAAATCCTACCTTCTACAGGAAGCCTTTCCCAATCCTTCTTAGTTCTAATGCCTTCCCTCTGCTGATTATTTCCTATTTATCCTGTACATAGTTTGTTTGTATACGGTTGTTTGCGTGTCGCCTCCCCTATTAGACTCTGAGCTCCTTGAGGGCAGGAACTGTCTTTTGCTTTTTACTTCTGACCCTAGCACTAGTCCAGTGTCTGGCACATAGGAGGTACTTCACAAATGTGTACTAACTAATTTCATCTAGCCCCAGATCATGTGGGCCTGCATGGTATGGCTACGTGAATGTGTGATGAGTTTTTGCTGTTCAGTCATGTCTAACACTTTGTGACCCCATGGACCATAGCACGCCAGGCCCTTCCATCCTCCACTATCTCTCAAAGTCTGTCCAAGCTCATGTTCATTGCTTCTAAGACTTTATCTCTCCATCTCATCCTCTGCCCCTCCGCCTTTTCCTTTTGCCTTCAATCTTAACATCAGGGTCTTTTCCAATGAGTCCCATATTCTCACTATGTGGCCAAAGTATTTAAACTTCAGCATTAGTATTTGACCTTTCGGTGAATAGTCTGAATCAATTTCTTTAAGTATTGACTGATTTTACCTCCTTGATATCCAAGGGACTCTCAAAAGTCTTCTCCAGCACCATAATTTGAAAGTGCCAATTCTGCAGCACTCAGCTTTCTAGAGCCTGACATCCTGGAGAATGAAGTCAAGTGGGCTTAGGAAGCATTGCTACCAATAAGGCCAGTGGAGGTGATGGAATTCCAGCTGAGCTATTTAAAACCCTAAAACATAATGCTATTAAAGTTCTATACTTACTATGCCAGCAAATTTGGAAAACATAACAGTGGCCACTGGACTGGAAAAGATCAGTTTATGTCCTAATTCTAAAGAAGGGCAATGAGAAGGAATGTTCAAATTACTGAACAATTGTGCTCATTTCACATACCAGCAAGGTTATGCTTGGGATACTGCAGGCTTCAGCGATACATGAACCAAGATTTACCAGAAGAGCAGGCTGGTTTTCAAAGGTGATATGTTTCCTAAATGAAAAAAAAAAAGTTAGAAATAAAAACAAATCATAAAACATCATGATCTCAGAAGCAATCAAATTACAAATAACCTATAGGGCAATGGAAAAATGAATGGTAAGTCTAAGCAGGTTGCCACATATTACTAAAGACATACATCCAAGAAGTAACATAAAATACCTGTCCAAGGGAATGCACGACTGTAAAAAAAGGGTAATGTAAGAGTGAGGGACAGCACAAGGACCACCTGTACATTATGTGGGCACTCCTGAGGTACTAAATGAACAAAAGGAAGGCCTCCACTATATTGAGCAGGTTTTCTGTGGAAGGCAGAGAATGGGAAAGAGCATATCAAGATAAAAAGGCATGAAGAAGAGCTATGATCTCTCAGTTTAGGCGATATGCATGCTAATGAGATCATGGACCTTTCAGAGTTAAACATATTAACAAACCACCCCACCCACCCATCTAGCACTTCCTATAAAATTCCACTAGTATGTAAGCGTTCAAAAATATTATCTGATTAGTTAGTTGGTCTTAATTTTCCGTTTCTCGTGTATAACTGATCAAGGCCAATCCATTTGCACTTTACAAGCATGTCTTATGGGCAGATAAAAGAATTTCACTTAGAAAATTACTCATTTAACAAGAAGAAAGGAAAAGAATACAGGAAGAGGGGAGGGAAGATTCTTTGTTCCAATCTCTGACTTGTTTTCAGTATTGACTAAAAAACTCAAAATAAATCAGTGAGCATATTTCTATTTCTCCAACCTGCATTGGGAACAACCAAAGTGCAAAGATATTGTAAACCCTGCTTTCCTTCTGGATATCCTCTTCTCCCTTTGTTTCTGTGACATCGTATTCCTATGGTTCTCCTCATCTCCTTAACCATTACGTATCTTCACCTAGTTCCTCACTCTCTTCTTATACCTTAAACTTGGAAGTCACCTAAGCTTCTATCGACGGCCTACTTCTCTTCTTTTTTGAGAATCCCTTGATCTGATCCACTCCCATAACTTCATATAACACCTCTATAAAGATAAATTCCAAGTCTATACCTCTACTCTCCCTTACAAACTTATACCCAGAGTTTACCTAAATATTTCCATCTGCTTTGCCCTTTAACTTAACAAATCCAAAATCAGGCTTATATTCCTCATTAAAACCCATCTTCCATTTCTCTTTATGGAACAGTAAATACAACTATCATGATGAAACCACAACCTTGGATTCATTTCTGTCTCCTCTAATTCCTCCTTTACCCAGTTGATGCAATCAGTTAGCAGATCCTTTACATTCTCCCTTCGCAACATCCCTTACATTCATCCATTCCTTTCCATTGCCACTCCAACTAGCCTTCTTCAGGTCCTCATCTCTTCTCACCAAGACTTCTGTAATGGTCTCTTAACTGGTTTTTGTTTTGGTTTGGTTTTGCCGCTAATCTAGCCCCTTTCTGATCCATTCTTCATGTCACTACTGGAATAATCTTTCTCACACACTACTCTGATCATGTAATACTTCTTTTCAAAAATTATCAGTGATTCCCCATTGCCAAAAAGTATGGACTCCTTATTCCAGTATAAGGGTGGAGCAACATGATTACCCAACCCACTTGGAAGTGATTACCTTTGTTAGGGGAGAACACTTCTTGATTGAATCCATCAGAGACGTTATGTGAAGAAGGCCTTGAATCAAACCAAGGCATTAGATGAGAAACTTGGTCACTCTTTGAAGAACTTTATGAAAGTAAGAAGCTATCTCAGAATCACAGGGATTTTGAGGGTATAACAATGGAGAAGGAATGGGGACATCCAGAGCAGAGCTGAAAAGAAGGCAGCCTAGGGGCATCTTGAAAAATAAGAAAGAGGAGGTAGGACTGAGATATTGAACAGAAGCAAGATATCAGTTAGGATCATCAGCTCTCCAAGCATCCCAGAGCAAAAAGCCAGGCTAATGCTATTTATGCCACTTACTCAATTTCCAAGAAAAGAATTAGGGTTTTTCCCCCCACCTGCCTCTCCTGGATCTAATGAATAGACATTGTTTGGTATCTATTTAAACATTAGGAATTTTCATAATAGGAGGCTCAGAATCATTTTGATTATACTGTAATTTTTTGTTTAACACAAATTCCCTAAAGCAACAGACAAGGGAGCCAAAGTGACAGGAAGAGCCATTATATTGCTCAGGGCTTAAAATGAGCTAATTATTATAGGAGGCTGTTATACAAGCTAGCATTCACAGCTGTCTATAGTTTGACTCCAATCTACATATCAAAGTTTCTCTCTCATTTTTCCCACTTCATAAACACTATGTTCCAATCAAACTGGACTACTTCGCATCCGCAGTTCTTGCCCTTCCTCTCCTATCTCCCAGCCTTTGCTTATATCATTCTCCACATCTGGAATGGACTCCCTCCCCATATTTATCTGTTGAAATCCAATCAATTACTATATGTGGGATTATGTGTCAAGGACTGTGCTAAGCACTGGAGATACAAAAAGAAGCAAAAGACAGTCCCCCTCTTCCCTCAAGGAGTTTACAATCTCATGGGGGAGACAACAAGCAAACAAATATAGACCAAGCAAGTTATACACAGGATAAAAAGGAAAAAGTTAACAGAGGGAAGATACTAAAATTAAGGGGCTTTGGGAAAGGCTTCCGATAACAGACTGGAGTTTAGTTGAGACTTAAAGAAAGCCAAGGAAATTAGTAAGGAGAGTTGAGGAGGGAGAGGATTCCGGTTATGGGGGGACAACCAGAGAGAATGTCTAGAGGCAAGAGACGAAGTATCTTGTTTGTGGAACAGCCAGGAGGCCAGTGTCACTGGATTGAAGAACATAAGGCGCTGAGTAAGATGTAAGAAGACTAGAAAGGTAGAAGGAGCTAGGTTATGAAGGGTTGTGAAGGCCAAACAGAAGATTTTGTATTTGATCCTGGAGGCAATGAGAAACCACTGGAATTTATTAAATGAGCAGAGTGGGATGACATGGTTGGATCCTCATTTTAGGAAAATCACTGTGGTGGCTGGACGGAGGACAAACTGCAATGGGGACAGTCTTGAGCCAGGCAGACCCTGAGGAGGCTGTTGTAATAATCCAGACATGAGGTGATGAAGGCCTGACCCAGAGTGGTGGGCGTGTCAGAGCAGAGAAGGGGGCATATTCCAGAGATGCTGCAAAGGTGAAATGAAAGGCCTTACCAAGAGATTGGATATAGGGGCAGGGAAGGAGGTTGAGAGATAGTAAGGCATACAGGATGACTCTTAGATTGCAAGCCTGACAGACTAAATGAGCTACATGAATTATTCCCTTAACTCCTGCATGGAAAATGTTATCTCCCTCCTAAAATCTCTCTTAGCATTTTGTCTCAAACTCTCCTTTGTACTTTTCTCACTGTTCCCTATATCAGCTATTTGTAAGGATGCTGGCTTGCCTTCTAGGGGGCATCCCAGACAGCATATCTCTGGAGTCTCCAGAAGTTTCCAGGGGAGTTCTGGTACCAAGTCAGCATCTGATGCATATGCCAGCAAGTTCTATGTCATAAATAGCTTCATATCTCTAGTACCTAACAGTGCCTTGCACACAGCAGATATTTGATAAATGTTTGCTGAATGAAAAATTAGTGAGTGAATGAAAGACAGGATTCTAGATGCCAGATTTATGTAAGCTTTGAAGTTACTCCATATATCCTTGAGGTTACAGGATAGAGGTAGAAAAAGATAATTTTAAAAACTAATTCTTTCATTGTAACATTAAAGAGCACAGTGTTTATTTGCTTGAGGTTTTTTTTGTTACTGTTTTATTAAAAAGCCAAAATTGCCATTTCTACCTTGTTTTGAATAGCTCAACACTCAACCAAAAATAAATATCCTCAAACCAACCCCTCCTCAAACCCACACAAAATAAACTCCGAAAAAAAATTTTCCCACATGTAACCTTTTCTGAATCTGGGTCAGCAATCTAGTTCCCCTCTGCTGAGGCTCTTCATGTCTCTTGGGTTAACATATTCCTGGTTATATAGCTTATCTCATTTTCCAAGAAAAATACTATTTATGAAGAGTCATAGCCTTTTTTTTTTTTTGGTCTGGATGGAAATGCTGCCCTCAAGCTGCCATTGCAGCCTGAAAAAGGGATGCTTCATTGCCTCAGAAAAGACCCTGGGGACTCTTACACACACACACATATTTGTCTTCTCCCCCCATGTACACAAGGAATTTCATTGTGAGAAAAAAGCTCATGATATCCAAAACACTGAGTTTTTTACAGCACTGGATTTTCCCAGGGTTAAGATAATGTTGCCACATCTAGGGGGAATCCTCCCCTCCCAGCACCTCTGATCCACTGGGCCATTTGACAGTCACATAAAAGCTGTGGCTGGATTTCTTCCTCTTTATTTTTCCTTTTGCCCTCAGATGGCTCCCCCCTCCCTCCAGCCTTTATTCTTCAATCCTTCTCTTGACCCACAGCAATAATCCTCTGCTTTTCCTGTGAGCTCTCCAGGACATGCACCTCCATCCACCTTTTTAATAGCATTGTTAATGATTTGAGGGGAGTAAATCACAGTCAAGATAATGGCTGCAAAAAATTAATAGACATGATTTTTATGATATAATATACTAGTGTACTAATCGTGAGAACAGTTAATTGAAAAGCAATAAATATTTTATTATCCATTCAGCATTCCTTGTCCTTTCTCCATTCAGCATTCTGTTTATTCTTTTCCCTCTTCTGAACTTTCTACCTATTATTCTCTCATAATTCCCCATAAAGGAAAACTGCCGAGTAGGATAAAGAGAATTTCAATAGCTATATCTAATTACAGAAAGGAGTGAATCTTTTTTTAAAAAAAAAAGTGTTTTTAGTGTACGGGAATAAATACTGCACTCATTAAGTAGGGAAGGGGGATTTATCAGGCGCCTATGTGCCAGGCAGTGTGCTAAGCTCTTTACAAATATCACCTCATTTGACCCTCACAACAGCTCTGGGAGGCAAGTGCTATTATGATCCCCATTTTATAATCGAGAAAACTGAGTCAGGTAGAGTCTAAATGATGTACCACGGGTCCAGTACTGAGGCCAAATTTGAACTCAAGCCTTCCTGAATCCAAAACCAGCATTGTATCCATTCACTGCAATACTTAGCTGCCATCTTACCCAAGCTCTGAGAACCAACAGAGCTGAGGAATTGGCCAAATCCCTGAGAAAACAACCACCTTAGAAAGATCCTGAGCCAAGATCAGGCATTTTTGTTTTAAGATGACAATGCAAATATCAAATAGCAATTATCAAAATGCTTACCTGGTAAATAGTAGGTACTTAATAAATGCCCATTAACTTGACTTAATCCTAAACCTTTTGTCAGAGTAGTAAACAATGATGTCCATGTTTAGATATATCAGGACTATAGCAGTGTAGTATGCTAGAAAGAGCTCTGGACTTCAAACCAAGAAAGGCCAGGGTTCAAATCATGCCTCTGACACTAGACTTATGATCACAAGCAAGTCACTTAGCCTTTCTCTTAGCTTCAGTTTCCTCATCTATAAAACAGGAACGACCATAAGTAGGGCATGCCTCACGGGGCTACTGTAAGGATCACATGAAATGATCTCTATGAATGACTATGTCAATGTGCTCTGTGGTTGCAAAGAAAAAGTAATGAGTGCATTCTCTTTAGATCAATTGATTTCTTTTTGCTTTTTTTCTTCATGAAGAATTTTAGTAATGAATCAGTGGGAGTCCTAGAGCATACCTCTTTACCCACCAAAGCCCATTAAGAGACTTAGACAGTTGAACTAGATGACCTCTCCTCTCCTTTCCAATTCTGAGGTTCCTTGAATCCTAAGGGAGAGAGTATTGCCTATGGTCACTATCTAACATCAAATCCAGATTCCTGAAAGATCATCTAGTGCCTTTTAGTGGCCAAAGACCTTGCTAATCAAATCCCACTCAAATCCTTCTCTTCTGCAGTACATCTGGCTCATTAGAAATAGCGAGCAATGGGGGAGAATCCCCCAAACAAGAAACAGTGCAAACACAGGCAAGATCCAGGGTATTGTCACTGAAAATCAAATCCCCAATCCACTCAATCAGCATCGTTAATCATAGGGCCTACAAAACACAGCATCATTCTGAGAGCTAGGAAAGGGATGAGGGGCTAAGGGGAGAGGAGGTATCCGTTCTTGAGTCTTCTACTGACTTGAGACAGAAAATGGCTTATTTGACCTCCTGAGGTCTCAGCTGCTCCATGTTTGAGGGCATTAAAACTTACAACATTATCCAGTAAACTTGACTTTGAATAGTGGCAGAATTCTAAAATGTATTTTGTTGTTATCATTCAGTCGTTTCAGTCATGTCTGATTCTTTGTGACCCTGTTCGAGGTTTTCTTAACAAAGAATACTAGAGTGGTTTGCCATTTCCTTCTCCAGCTCATTTTACGGAGGAGGAACTGAGGCAAACAGGGTTAAATGACTTGCCTAGGGTCACACAGCTAGAAAGTGTCTGAAGCTGGATTTGAACTCAGATTTTCCTGACTCAGGTCCAGTGCTCTATCCACTGAAAAACACACAAGAAAAAGCCCAAGAAAAGGAAATAACCCAATGCATCAATAGGGCTATATAATGAGCTAAACACATATATACACAGATGTGATAAAGATTGAATTGAAGACTCATCTTCCTGAGTTCAAATCTGGCCTCAGATGTTTACCAGCAGTGTGACCCTGGGCAAGTCACTTAGCCATGTTTGCCCCAGTTTCCTCATCTGTGAAACAAGCTGGAGGAGGAAACAACAAACCACTCCAGTATCTTGCAAACTCAAATGAGGTCACAAAGAGTTGGACATGACTGAAATGACTGAACAACAACAATGTAAATGAACTAAGTAATTAATACTAAAATAAGAAATGTTGAAAAAAAGAATATTGACATTGACTAGGTGGTTCAGTGAGTAGAGCACCTGGAATCAGGAGGACCTGAGTTCAAATCTGGCCTCAGACACTTGACACACTTATTAGCTGTGTGACCTTGGGCAGGTCACTTAACCCCAATTGCCTTGCCTTTCCCCCTCCAAAAAAAAAGCAACCAAAAAATGTTAACCAATGCAAATCAATTATCAAAATGAGGAGACCAAAAGATTCTGCATAACTGCTTAGTCAGGAAATGCTTGATTTGCCAAGTAGAGGAATAGAGCATCCAAGGGTAATACTGGTTTCAAATATAAACTCATTTCTAAGATAATATAGAAAAGGAGAATGAAAATTCTTGAATAGTATTGCCACAAAGTCAGTGAGAGGCAGTTAGAAGGAGGAGAAAGCAGATTTAAAAAAAAAAAAAAAGCTCATCATGAGACCCAACCAAGCAAAGGCATCCCAAGGGAATTTAAGGAAGAAACTGAAAGGAAGACACCAAACAGACAAAAAGACAGACAAAATCTGTAAAGATTTTTTATAATGAACTATTTTACCATAAAGGAAAATGGAGCTACTTTATTTGGCCTCTGAATTATCAATCGCAGATGTGCTTCAAAAGGAAGTAGAAATGGCCCTGAAGAAAACAAAGTTGGATGAAACATCTGGTCTAGACTGAGTAATCAGAAGAGATCAGCGATGGAAACAAAACAATTTTGACGGCACTGAGGAATTCGTTCTAAAGGTTTTGAAAATGGAGAAGATACAAAAGTCATGGAAAAAATTTCAGACCTTATTATTACCTGCCCCCCCAAATGTGAATATCTATAACTGTTGACTTACACATATGCCTAATTTTCCATCTACATAACATTTTTAGGAGAATAATTTACACATATACCAAGGTCATTTTTCTTCAATATTTTTTTCAGTATTTTTTTGGGTCTGCCATAGCAAGTCATTGACTTGTTTTTCATGGTTTTCTTGCATCATTCTCATTTCTCGTCCCAATTTTTCCTCTACTTCTCTAACTTGCTTTTCCAACTCCTTTTTGAGCTCTTCCATGGCCTGAGACCAGTTCATGTTTTTCTTGGAGGCTTTTGGTGTAGGCTCTTGCACTTCGTTGACTTCTTCAGGCCGTATGTTTTGGTCTTGTCACCAAAGAAAGATTCCAAAGTCTGAGACTGAATCTGGGTGCATTTTCGCTGCCAGGCCATGTTCCCAGCCAACTTATTCGACCCTTGAGTTTTT
Organism: Trichosurus vulpecula; assembly: GCF_011100635.1. Taxonomy (NCBI): domain Eukaryota; kingdom Metazoa; phylum Chordata; class Mammalia; order Diprotodontia; family Phalangeridae; genus Trichosurus; species Trichosurus vulpecula. Next base: position 232,044,955 of record NC_050574.1, read on the forward strand.
TGTTGGGGTATGACTGCTTGTGGAGCAAAGAGTACTTTGTTCCAAGCTTGAGGGGATGCGCAGTCGATTTCAGAGCTATTTCTATATAGTCAGCTCTGCCACCCCAGCACTCCTCCTTCCTCAAGAACCACCAACCCGGACCTGCACGCAAATCTTCAGCAGGCTCTTCACTCCTGCTCTGATCTGCCACTTAATTCCTCCCACCACATGGGCCTGGGGCCGGAAGTAACTGCAGCTGTAGTTCTGTAGCTGCACTTCCCCCGCTGTCCCAGGGGCAGTGGCCGAACTGCAAACTCTGTCCCCCACAGCTTTTCCCACTAACCTTCTCTGTTGTCTTTGGTGTTTGTGGGTTAAGAAGTCTGGTAACTGCCACAACTCACTGATTCAGGGTGCTAGGGCCTGTTCTGCCCGCCTCCTGGTCTGGCTGGTCCTGCTGCCTCCCACGCTGAGCTCCGCTCCCCTCCACTCCGTGCGCAATAGACCTCATCCAGCAACCATCCAGGCTGTCCTGGGCTGGATCCCTGCTTCCCTCTTCTATTTTGTGGGTTCTGCAGTTCTAGATTTTGTTCAGATCCATTTTTTATAGGTTTTTGGAGGGACATCCAAGGTCATTTTTGATGAGAGTGTTAGAAGGGAATAGGCCAGATTTTATGAACAATGTTCCAGATTAGATCAAATTTTTACCATTACACAAAAAAGGAAGAGGCAGAAAATATAATTCCCACTGTTTATTGCTTATTGACTAATTTTTAAAAAAAAAATTAGTAGAGGAAAATGCTTCCTTAAAGACTCACCTCCTATAAAGTATCTTTCACGTATATGTCAAAGTAATACAAGATTCCTTGAAAGATAAAACAACAGAAATAACTTAGTTCAATAACCTACTGTTCAGTAATATCAAGTGAGGAACAAAATATATGCTCACCAAATATATTTTCTGGTGTCACAGAAGAGATCCAATGCAAAGGAAAAGTCAAAAAGGGATTGCCCAGAGCTGTCAAGGTCCTTCATATATTCCTATTATGTATAATATTGTGCTGACTGAATCCCCAGAATATTACAGAGCCTCTAAATAAGATCCACAGCTACTCTAAAGAGTTTGATCTAGCTACACGCCACATAAAATATAAAGTGGATAAAGATCACCTGTTGCTCAGATTAGGATCCAGGGGTGGGGAACCTGTAGCCTCAAGGCCACATATGGCCCTCTAGGTCCTCAAGTATGGCCCTTTGACTGAATCCAAACTTCACAGAACAAATCCCCCAAACAAATCTCTTTCATAAATTTGTTCTGTAAAGTTGGATTCAGTCAAAAGGTCTCACTTGAGGACCTAGAGGGCTACATGTGACCTCAAGGCCGCAGGTTCTCCACCTGTGTATAGTCTATTGAATGGTCAACCTATAGAGTTCATCCATCTGTGTGTGGGGGTATGTGTGTGTGTAAAACACTGCAAATGAACATTGAGTTG